>NC_057786.1:1273597-1422666 GCF_014825855.1 Bombus pyrosoma | reverse complement strand
TTTAAGTTTATTTTCTATGCTTAGTTTGGATTTTCGACTTGTTAGCCAGTGCATTTGTCTCCTTGTTGTCTGTATTTTGTCTGTTATTGATTTGATATGCTGTTTCCATGTGAGTTGTGTATCTATGTGGAGTCCTAGGTATTTGACTTGTCTTGTTTGTGTTATGTGCGTGCCGTTCAGTAGGATGTTTGGTGGCGTCCTTCTTTTTATTTGGCAGACTATTTACAATCAGTTCTCAACAATACAATTGAGAATTATAAGTAAATTATTCTGGCGTGGTAACTTGGATCATAAGAGTTTATAGTATATTTGATCCTAGTTGAATCTAACGCCACGACAATGTAGAGCGAAAGACAGAATATTTAGAGTGAGTAGAAGTTTTTCTTATATTCACGACATGGTACCACGCCATAGTAATTTATTTATAATTCTCGATGAGAATTGATTGTAAAATTCTTCCAAATAAATAAATGAAATGTTTCTTATATGCATAAGGGAAACTTATGCGTCGTTGGCCCTCGTAGTAAGCCTACTCGAGTGGCGGTCATAAATTTTCTGCCTAAGAACACGCTGACAACTTCCCTTAGCCCGAATTATTGTAATTTCTCTGCTAGCAGTTACAACGTTGTCCATATTTTTAAGGCAGTTAGCCTGACGCTGTTCTGCTTTTAGGAGGATTTATGGCAGGTACTTAGGTTAGACTGTGTGTGGCTGGGATGAGATTGCGCAGATGTTAAAGCTGAACGACGACTCAAAATCAGCTACTTAGCCATCGAGCGTCGAAAGACGTAGCACATTTTAGAAACGACGTTTTTGTGAACAATAGGAACGTTGTTTCCAAGAGAATAGGTTTGTGGGTTCTCAACAAGACCAGAAAATTGCAACTAATTTATCGTTGTGGAAAATCTAATGCATCGTTAACATAGCGCAGAGTTAAATCTTCCTCGGCAAATTTGAGAATGCAAATTGACAAAACCTTCCACTTTTCATTTCTATAGAAAACTGTCCCTTCCATCTGTCTAGGGACGCTTGTGCGACGATCTAACGACCTTAATAAGAATCCTCGAATTTTCTCAGACCTCAAGCTTATCTAAGCCGAGAAAAATATGTCCAAAGTACGAAAAATAAGTCTGTTGAAAAATATTCTTTGAAAGAAAGCAACGTGTATATAATTTACAGACTATGGGGCGATAGAATTTGTCCAAAGAAAGTGTTGAAGTGGTCACCACTTCTAAGAAAACTCTACATCTGGTCTTTGTAGTTTTCTCAAGCACCGAAGCCATCGACAGTGTATAGACAATAGACTGGGACGAAGGCAGGCCATAGACAGTAGACAGACGACGACGGCTTCGGGGTTCTCAGTTATAGGGTAACACTGTTAGCGTGCGGATCTGGACCAGCTCAAACTATATTGCTATTTGTACTTACTCTTCTGCATTAAAATATATTTTCTACCTTACAATTTATCCACGCGTTCCTCTGTTCATACATCTAACAACCTCGTCAAAAGTACAGAAAGAAGAAGCCAAGACGTTCGGTGTAATCTAAGCACCGCAAATTGAAAGAAACGTTTAGACGTCAACAGCCAGCACTTCGACTTAGGCAGCTTATTCGGTAAGAGGCTGGAAGGTTAGGGGCAGCGAACCTTGACAATGAACAGTGCTGCAACAATTTCCAGAACACGTAGCAACTGGCACACAGACCAACTTGAATATCAGTTCGATATCAATCGCGGGCTTGCGGACGTCGTTTATATACACGGCCTTACACACCTTCCTCCCTCTTTCTCCGCCGCTCTCAACCCCTTCCTCTCCCTTTCTGTCGTGCAACAAGTGTGACGGCTCGTAGCGTTGGGTAGGTAGGGAATGAACCAACGAAAAAAAAAAAAAGATAAAAGAGGGAGAAGAGAGAACGATTTAGAGGGCGAGTGGGAGAACAAGAGGGGCAGAGAAGGAGAGACAGAGAGAGGATGCATCAGCCGTAAAGAGGAGGACGGAGGACTCGAAGGGAGAAAGGATGGAAAATGGGTCGACTTTTGTGTACCGACGAGCTTTGCGAGTACGTCAACGCCAGAACACACCTGCAGTTCAACGGTTCACCTCGTTTCCTAGTAAATGTCCTGCTTCTCCTCTCTCTCTTTCTCGTTTTCTTTCGCTCGCACCCTGTCTGCACCCCTACGCTTGCTGCCTCGCGTCCTTGAGAACTGCACTCGTGTGCGGATAGCACGCATACGCGCGCATTCCCATTGATCTCTGCTACCTGTCTTCGTGGAATATCCGATCGAGCGCGTCGGGCTACGGATTTACAGCTGCGAGTTCGAGCCTTCTTCATCTTCTGTCACACGTAATCGACGATAATTACGAGAATTCCCATCGGAAAATATATCGCGTTTGCATCCAGAGATTTACGTCGCCTTCAGTCGCTGGCGTTTTCGTTCGACGATTAACCAAGACAAAAGACCGCTGGTCGACTTGATCGCTGGGGTCAGCAGGTTGCTCGAAGGTTCAGAGATTTCTTCGCGTACGATCGTCCGATGCTCCAAGGACTCGATGTCCACGTTAATGTTGGCGGACGTTTCGAACGACGTGCGTGCGCCAAACCTCGTCAGCGGTGGCCGACTGAGAAATAGCAGCCTATTGCGCGCTCTGAGAATTCCTGCGGTTCAAAGTGAAAAGTCGCGGTTCTACGGTTCTAAATGAAAAAGCCGGTGACGCCTGGCGCACGCCGGCAACTTAATTACACCGCCTGCCACAGGTGCTGAACGTCGAACGTAATAAATATTTCATGAGCAAAACAGTCATTACATTGTTTGATTATATTTACATACATTTGATTGCCGGGCCGCGTGATTAATAACCGTCCCGTCGGTGGCTTGCATTCCTCCGCCCCTTCCCGCCTCCCATTTATTCCCGTGCTCGTTATTATTCCTCGGTTCTTTCGCGATCGCACGAAAACACGTGGCCCGATCGCGCTCATCGCGTAACCAATCAACATAAATATTTGACGAAGCGCCAGTGCTATTGACTCGTCCTGATGAATCACCGCCGCTTCTGTAACGCGCTGATTTTCCAGCAAATGTTTATAACGAGTCATTGAGTTTTGACTGTCGGGCATTTGTCGAAGGATTGCCTGCGTGTACATCGCTGTGTCTCACTGCGAATTTCGCACATTCCAAGACCGTCCTCGTGTTCAAACGCGTCTCAGCACGGTCTCCCTTTGTCTCGTCGTTTGCTGGGAATGCTGGGAATTTTTCAGTAAATATTTTTAACGGTTGACCGAGTTTTTCCACTGTCAGCTGTGTATCGAAGGACCGCGTTTGTATATTTTATTCGTATGTTTCATGGCGAAGTCGAGGCTTTGCAAGGTCGCCTTGTGGTAAATAAATCTCAGCATAGTCTGTCTCGGGCGCCTCGTAATTTTCGACTCGAATCTTCTTCGTATTTTTGAAGATACTTTATGCTTCACACGACTAAATTAAACGCTTCGTCTTGTTTCATCGTCTTATTTAACTGCACCGTTAATCTTATCAGACGCATTCGTTTGATTTTAATAATTGCACAATCAAATATAAAATCTCGCTTCTGTTCTTCCTATTTTCGCTACCTTTCCCCCCTTTTTTTCTCTCTTAACCGTTGGAATTTTCTTCGATGGTAATCCCATTCAGATTTACCAAAAGATTTTTTATTATACTTTGTTTATTGAATTAGCATTTTGAGCCCAGTCTCTGTGTAATTGGCCAACAGTCACTACACGTTGAATATTAAATTCTTTCGTTCAGCGTACAGTTGTTCCTTTCTAAATGTCGGAAAGTATCGATTCGAAAAGTTCAAGAATTTCGAAGATTTCACATGCAGACCTTGAACGCGGACTTTGAAAGGAAATATTTGCACAGTTCGTTTGAAGCGAATAAAGAAGGATATAGAAAAAGTACGTACGTGGAAAATGCGCGAGCAGAGTAATCATTGTGTGCCACTGAAAGTAAAAGTTTCGCGTGACGCGGTCGTTTTATATCGATAAAGTTCCCCTGTATTGTTTCATACCGTTCAGTTGTATCGAGTTCTCCGCACTTCGTTCCAACGAGTTCCATTTGTTTAGCGAAATATTTTCAAACCTATTTACAACTTTATTATATTTTTCCTATTTTCATATTTTCCTCTACTATATTTGTTAAATACATATATCGGTATGTCTGCAACGAACTAAATTTCAATACGTTGTCACTAATTTATTTCGCGTTTCAAAAGCTATTAAAACTACGATAAAATGCCACGTCAAGTTTCGCTAAAAATAAAACTCTCCATATGGGGCGCGTGGAGGATTTAAAAATTGTCTCTACTTTTATTCCGAAATAAAACTGTTTTACAACCGGGTCTTCACGTCGAAAAACCAAACACACGAAACTAATGAAAATTCCCAAGTTAATCAGACTTCTCGCGATTTATTACGTTACGTTTATTTATATTTTCGATGAAAATCAAAAAAAATTCCTCCGTATGCCAATGGCGTGTCCGAAAAATTGCCTTCTTACTTCCCACTCGACAATTTCTTTCTCTCTCGACTACTTTTCCGATTGCAGTGCCGGTAATAGCTAGTTAATTAAACGGAGATTCATTGATGGTTCGCACGAACTTCTCGTGGAATGTTTGGCGCGAGCTTCTGGCCGGAAGCGGGGAATCGAGGGAGGAAAGACTCGATTACGGATCGATTCGATTAGCTGACAAGATTAAACATCGACAGCGGGTAATGACATAATTGTGCCCGCGTGCTACGTGAATTGATACTATGTTTAACCAGACTCCGACGCGTTTGGTCGAGTACTATGACGGCGAGCAATTATTTGAGCTATCGGTGTTGCAACTTCCGTCAGCCGCGCGTTTCTGCTTCTATTTCTGCTGCCTCGTGCAGCATGCTCCTTCTTCCCTTCTTTCTTAATTAACCTCTTCTTATTGATTTTTCTCACATTCTTGTCTGTTAAACTGTTTTTCCCCACTTGGAATATTCTATTTATAATACAGTAAATTTCAAGGGACGTGAAATGGCCTAAACCATGGTGTACCATTTTTTTATTTTATTTTATTCTCATTGAGAATTTTAAGTATCTTCATCTGGCGTGCTACGGTAACTTGCACTGTAACAATTTATATTATGTTTGATTCTAGTTGAATCTAATGCATCAATCTAAAGGGTCTTTTTCTTTTTAGCCTGCGGGTCTGATCCGTCGTGTCAAGTAGTTGGTTGACTCATGGGTTGTGGTGGTTGTTGACTCTTGCGTTATATCTGCTTCTGAACTTGTATATTTCTTCTTTGACTGTGGATATCTTGAGGTCGAGGTGGATCGTTTCGCTGGTGACATAGAAAGTTGCATTTATTAAGGATCTTAGTGTTTTTGATCGGAATCGTTGAAGAATTTCTATGTTGGAGTTACTCGCAGTTCCCCATAGTTGGATCCCATAGGTGCAAACCAGCAGAATCTTTTGAGTTTAGCCTTGAGTTGCTTCGATTTCTCTATGATGCGTTGTTTCCATGTCAATCTCCTGTCCAAAGTCATGGTCAGATATCTGACTGAATCCTCGTTGGGAATAGTAATATCGTTAATGGTCATCTGAGGGCAAGTTTGTTTTCGCAATGGTGTACCATAATCGCTATGGCGTTTTAAAACGTCTGCGTCTAAACTAAACTAACGTAAAATACCTTTTCTTTGCTCCTGCTGCAGCTCTCGCAATTAGCCTCCGGCTGTTGCTTTCTCCTTCCTCCTCCAGATATTCCGCTTTCCACTGCTCTTTTGTATTTCTACCTGCTGCTATATTTGGCATCCTCTGTTTTATTGCACTTGACCTTGCGGCCCTTTCTTTGTCCCTTTCGGGACTCTGGGCTTTAATTGTACGAACCTCCTGCTGTGGTAGACTTTACACACCTGGCTGGTTGAATATCTTTAATAAAATATATTCTTCTTACACCTTGAAAGCAAGATTAAAGAGAAGAGAGGAGCGGAAGAATAATTTGAGATTAATCTCAACGGAACAGGTGGAAGGACCTGTTTGTTTTATTACAAGCGGATTTCATTCGACAAGCTTCGTTTTAATCAAAGTTGTCCTTCAAATTTGTTCGTGTTTATTGATTAATAAAATAGAATTAGAAATTAGCAAAGGATAATTTTTGCCAGTCGATGAATGGTTCAAACTGACCCATTGGTCCCTTCCGCCGTGAAATCGGCTTCTAAGGATGATGCTTGCAGGAAAGAATTATAGTTTCTCGTCAATTTGAAGTCACATTGGCTTGAGATGGTACACATGATAATCAAACAGCTAAAAAATTCTACCAAATGTCCAAATTGGACAAATTATGAATGCAAAGTATTAAATAAATAAAAAAAAAACATTGGCTTGAAACGCGAAACGAATTAACATAAATCGCGTAATGTAAACATGCCATTAAAATGGTAACGGAATTCGCCTTCTATCTGCACTTTTATTTAAATTAAACTGGAAGAATTTGCCAAGTGGCCAGCTGGACAAATTGTAAAGTACAAATTAAGTAATAAAAAAGAAACTTTTATTGAAGAAACCTGCCGCGAATATTTCACCTCGACAATTCGTTCAATTAACAAAGACCTTTTAACGCTAACCTTCTCCTTCGTGTAATTATGAAAAATCGAGAAATTCGTTAATCGGAAAATACAGGAATTTACATAAAATTAGACGAACAACAGAGATAGGAAATACGATGTTCAATGAAATTTTGAAGCCGGCAAGCTTAGCGTTTAATCGTGTGCCAACAGAGTAAAAGTCCGCGCGGGATCGTCCCTCTAAGCTTCGAAAATCTAGCGACCCGTTGCGCGCGTATTACACGCGACCGGTAGCGTGTCCAGCGAGGAAAAACGTTGACAGCGGCGGGAAAAATCCTTGCGCGTGGAACGTTTAACACAGTCAGCGAGACAGTGGAGCCACGGCCAGCCAGCGAAAAGTGCGCAGGAGCGAAAAAGAGGCGCAAGAACCTGTTAACATCTCATGAATAAAATCGGTGATTTGGTCCGCGCGCCGGAAGAAAAATGAGCTACGACCGTGTAAAACGAACGTGTAATGACTTAATTATGTTCTGGCTGGGATCGCGAGGTGTTAAGCGTGTCGGGACGACAAGGGGGCGGTGTCGGACCCTGTAGCCGGGGGTGGCCGCACGAGAGGTGGCAAGAAGGGAGGAAGGTCAGCCACGCGGAGCCCGCTCTCAATGGTTTTAATGGGATTTATGAATGGATAACGAAGCTTGGCCGGCTTTTTCGCCGTGTGTACGTGTAAACGGGGCTGGTCGATGCTACCTACCGTTCCTCGTGCACCACGTACCGTGTTCGACAACGTCCATCCGCACGGAGAACGTTCATAGTTGCCAGCTTTTTCATTTTTTATTACATGCACATTTTTTTCTTTCCTTTCAAGCCTCCAAATATCCGAGTACCTTCACTTGGAATGATATTTAGTTTCGTGCAAGTTGTTTCAATGTTTGGGGAATTTAACGTTGCGCAGAAACTAAGCTGTTTTTCACGAATATACTCGTCACGAAGAAATGGCAATATTTTGCGTTGGTAAGGTTGCCTTGCGCTATAGTAACAAGTCGCATCGTGACGAGAGAAAACAGAGGAATACGCGTGTAGGGCAAGAACAGGCCAAGCGTTATTACAGCCGAGTGAATTATAGCTGGTTCGTTCAGCGTTTCAATTTCAAGCGTCTGCCCGTGGGTCCTGTTGCAGCCCGCGGCATCAATTAAAAGAGGAACAAGCATACGCCATGCTCGTGGCATAGTACGTCAACCAACAACTTTCCCCGTTCTCGACTCTCTTTCGTTCCTTTTCCCTTTCCTCGCTACCAGTTTCCACGTTTCGCCCTTAATGCGTGGCGATTTCACGCGATCTACCGTCTGTTTACATAAGCGGCCGTAATTACGCGCAATTTATCAGGAATACGCGCTGTATCAGTTTCACGTTACGCCCATATATCGTCCGACGTGTACGTTGTTTGCTAGGGGTGCGTACTCGCATAATTACCCTCGCCTGCCCTGCCATTCCCCTGGCGCTCTTCTTCCATCACCGATTGTGAAGGCGTTTCTGATAGTGTTTGCGTATTTGTTAGCAGCGATATTGCTGGCATGTGGGTCACGTTCGACTGGACAATTCGTGCAGTTTTGTCGGCGAGTCACTTGATACGCTCGAGGATTCATGCAATTTATTGCCAAGCGACTGCAGCTAAGTTAGCTGTTGCGACTTGCTTGAAAAGCGTGGCGAAAAGTTAGCGATGACGAGTATACTCGTCGAACACGGAGCACGTGTTTTGTGTTTTATATATTTCTTTTATTACGAAACTATTGCAGCTAAGTTAGCTGTTGCGACTAGTTTGAAAAGCGTGGCAAAATTTTAGCGATGACGAGTATACTCGTCGAACACGGAGCACGTGTTTTGTGTTTTATATATTTCTTTTATTATAAAACTACTGCAGATAAGTTAGCTGTTGCGACTAGTTTGAAAGGCGTGGCAAAATTTTAGCGATGACGAGTATACTCGTCAAACACGGAGCACGTGTTTTGTGTTTTATATATTTCTTCTATTATGAAACTACTGCAGATAAGTTAGCTGTTGCGACTTGTTTGAAAAGCGTGGCAAAATTTTAGCGATGACGAGTATACTCGTCGAACACGGAGCACGTGTTTTGTGTTTTATATATTTCTTTTATTGCGAAACTACTGCAGATAAGTTAGCTGTTGCGACTTGCTTGAAAAGCGTGGCGAAAAGTTAGCGATGACGAGTATACTCGTCAAACACGGAGCACGTGTTTTGTGTTTTATATATTTCTTTTATTATGAAACTACTGCAGATAAGTTAGCTGTTGCGACTTGTTTGAAAAGCGTGGCGAAAAGTTAGCGATGACGAGTATACTCGTCGAACACGGAGCACGTGTTTTGTGTTTTATATATTTCTTTTATTATAAAACTACTGCAGATAAGTTAGCTGTTGCGACTAGTTTGAAAGGCGTGGCAAAATTTTAGTGATGACGAGTATACTCGTCAAACACGGAGAACGTGTTTTGTGTTTTATATATTTCTTTTATTATAAAACTACTGCAGATAAGTTAGCTGTTGCGACTAGTTTGAAAGGCGTGGCAAAATTTTAGCGATGACGAGTATACTCGTCAAACACGGAGCACGTGTTTTGTGTTTTATATATTTCTTTTATTATAAAACTACTGCAGATAAGTTAGCTGTTGCGACTAGTTTGAAAGGCGTGGCAAAATTTTAGCGATGACGAGTATACTCGTCAAACACGGAGCACGTGTTTTGTGTTTTATATATTTCTTTTATTATGAAACTACTGCAGATAAGTTAGCTGTTGCGACTTGTTTGAAAAGCGTGGCGAAAAGTTAGCGATGACGAGTATACTCGTCAAACACGGAGCACGTGTTGTGTTTTATTCATTTTTTTATTATTTAATTTGTACTCTACAATTTGTCCAGGCATTCGGTAATTTCTTCTAGCTTAATCGTGTTTTATATGGCCATTTTATCGCGATATATTGCCGTTTCTTCGTGACGAGTATGTTCGTGAAAGACAGCTAACCGGTTAATTAATGGAATTCTCGCAGATTCCATCGAATCATTCGCACGTGACTCGTGTTATAGATTCGTGAACAAAGAACGATAGACTGTAGGAAGAAACTTCTGTTTACTAGGAAACGAAAGTATATTAATTGTACGAAGAGTATAAAGTCATTGAGTCATAAAGTGGTGAAGAACGAAGTGAATTTTAAGAAATTGTTTTATATGTTTCCCGCAAAAAGCGGCATTTTATTACGGACAATTAAAGTGCAAAGAATAACAGCCGCATAGTGAAAGGAAAATAATTGCTTGCTCCAAGTAGGAAATATAAAAATAAATGACCGAAGGATTAATAATTTGAAATATCTTCATAGGATAATTTTTATATAAATATTATTATTCCCTGTTCTAATATCTTGCTCCATTCCTCATCAAACGCCTCAGAAACCATAATTCGTCCAACACTAAGTTCCTTCATGAAGTAAACTCCGCGCGAAAAATAGCAGAGTCAACGTCAACGATTAGCGTGAGCTTTGATTATTTCTCTGCGTGCCAGAGAGGAAATTCGAGGCAGCGGAAGCTTCCGTGTCAGAAATTCTTCGAACATGAATTTTTTAACGCATCTTCAAGTGCTAATGTCTCAACTTTAGAAACATTCACGTTGCTACTTTTGCACCATCCCATATGTATATTAATTGTTTCGTTAATCCCATAGGGCAAAGTTAAAAATTTGCCGTGTAAATAAATAAATAAATAGATAGCTGTCTAGTCGATCAATGAGAATTTACACTGCAAACATTGCGTGCGAAATGAACACGCCGAGAAACGAATATTTCTTAATCGTCTGATCGTTGCGACAAGTCAACAACGAACGAAAAACTGACATCGATGTATTCACAGCTGTAAGACAGGTTACAAAAGCGGAGTAAAAAGTAGACGACGATATAAGAAGCGTCTGTTCCTCGTGCATCCTCCTCTATTAAACTCTCAACCAGTTAGCGCGCGTCGCGAGCATTCCTAGAGGTTTCAACGTCGAGTTCTATGATCGAGCTCGGTGGAACGTCTTCATCTCGGGTGGAAAGAACGAGCCGTTTAATCCGACGCCTTGCAACACGGCCAGCTTGTCTAAGCCGCCGGCAAGAAGCGTGTTCACGTGCCAACAAGCCGAGCAAATCGTCGCAAAAAGGGCGTAACCTTATAGAATCCGCGTCCAGTCCAGTTCGGGAATGCGAGGTGCACGAGCTAAACCGCGCCGTTTATAGACAGTAACACATTTTCGCTTGCCAATGGAATTGTCTGGACGCGCAAAGAAAGCGCAATACACTCGTACGGACAAGGACGTTTCTTTTCGTATAAAAACAAGCCATCCTCGAGCGAAATCGCTGACTTTTCACCGTTAAAGACTATTACGTGTGAAAATCCGCGCGAGAATGATCGAAAGGGATTGGCGATGGTAAAAAACGTTTGGTTCCGTTTGGAAAACTGACAGCGGAAATTGATAATTTTGAAGCAGCAAAGGCCGACTTCTCGTGAAACTCGCGAAGGTAACGTAAAGAGTGTGAGAACGGAACGCATCCGCAAATGAATGGATCGTTTTTAATTTTTTAGGACTATCGCGAGTGAAAATCCACGCCACTTTTCATGGAAAAGAGTTACGAAGGTGGAGCCCTTTAGCTAAATCTTAGAATAAATTTTCGACAAATATCGATAATTTTTGACTCACCAAGGTTATCATGGTGATTAAAATTCGTATCATTTTACTAAGGTGTTCACGAAGGTGAAGACCTTTGTCGTTCCACGTGAAAAGACAGGACAAGAACAGAGTAAATTTTTTAAAGAAATCAATCATTTCTAATCATATTCTTCGTTAATTATATATTTCGTTCTTTGATTAAAGAATTCGCAGATCTAAACGCAGATGGAGTTAAATAAATATTTTATTATTATTTAGTAGCAGATGAAGAGCAGAGAGATTATTATTTGCAGTGGTTGCGTGTAATATTACTGCGATGGTATCATTATCGTCCTTGTGCTAATAACACCATTAATATTATAATTGAAGTAATCGGTATAGTAAATTTTGTCTGCGGAACAGTTTCGTCATGGAATCTTTAAATCTTAGCTATACCAGTCCGAACGTAGAATCGTTTTAGCGATGAAGTGTGAAGGATAAAGATTCGTATTTGCCGGCTAATTAACATACAGTTTCGTACATCGCCGGAAAATTCTTCGCGCCTCTCGAAATAATTATCTTCTTGTTGGCCTTTACGCCGTGCAAAGTATCCGGAAACCGGTGACATTTTGCCAAAATGATATCGTACAGTATCATCATCTTACGATAAACGTGCCAATTCAACTATGAACATCGCGATATATTTAAAAAATCCAAGCGAGAAGGAGCTATAAACTGCGAAACTATAAATCACGATGCTGGCTGTGAGAAATAAAACGCTTCCAAGCACTCGGATTTTATCCATACGTGTAACTTCGATGGTAAAATAAAGCTTCGTGTTCCTCAAATTTCGCGCTACTCCGCCGGTTACCAATTTCCGGAGCAAAGAATTTCCTTTGGTATTTGCAGCGCGATCGATTAAAAAATATTTCGAAGCGCAATCGAAACAAAAAAGGAGAAACTATTAAACAACCGAACGTCGGTTTAACTTCAACGGCAAAATAAAAGTTGCTGTTTCTAGTATCGAAACGTATCTGGAAATAGCAGATATGGGATATTGCAGGCATAAACCAGCGTGTGGCGATTCAGTGAACGCGCGAGACACGACATGCTGGGCAAAGATAAAAAAGCGCGGCAAGCATCGCGACCTGCAGCTCCAATTGAGTCATTTGCCATATTTAACCTGGCACGTGCGCCTCTTGTCGACTACCTCGATCCGGATCGATCGATCGATCGATCGTAAACCGGATTAATAGCCTACCTATCGACTGTATACCGAGAAACAATCGAGCAAGCTCGACCTTCGCTCAACAGGATTCTTAAGGAGCGATTCTCGCCTAGCAGCGACAAAAGCAAGTGATTCCTATGAATTTATTTTAGAACAACCACTGGTTACATGGAACTAGAGCTTCTCGCGGTATAAATAGACAATTTACAAGTGCGAGTTTTTCTCATTCCCATTCTTTTAATTGTTTATTGTTACTTTACGAGTCCTACGGTCGTCTTTCACAATGTTATTTCACAGTATTTTTATGAATTTCATTTAGACATATGATATGTGCTACTAGAGCTTTTTAGTTTCTGAATATTTTGCAAAATGTTAAGAAGTAAAAATCAGAAAATTATGACACCCACGTTCACCTAAGTTCACCTAAAGGTGAAGACCTTTGCCGTTCCATGTGGAGAGATAGGACAAGATCAGAGTAATTTTTAATCATCGAAGGCTACCGTAGATGACAAATCATATTTCGCTCTTTGATTAAAGAATTCGTAGATCTAAGCGTACATTGTTTTTTATTATTTAATAATTCACATTCACAATTTGTCCAATTTGGGCATTTGGTGAAATTTTGTAGATTATCGCGTGGGTGGCTACCCCCAGCGGGGTACCATCCTCGTGTTTGTTAAGTTATATCCTTTTTGTGAAACTAAACGTACATGGAATTAAATTCTTATGGTTCTAAGGCTCTGGTAGGTGTCCCTAGAGAAGTCTAGCGGCTTACTGACTGGTAAGACAGGAGAAGGCTAACAACAAGTCGCGATGATTTCACTTGTTCGAATAGTTGGACATATTTATCGTGCCACGTGCGGCTACCTCTTCACCTTATCGATCAATCGAATCGGATTAATGACGCGTTTGCCAATGGAATACCTGACGACGGTCGAGTCTTATAGAATGACGGATAGCAGTGATTAAGTCTATCGCGCTAAGAAATCTACTGCTCGTAGAATCGTAATGATGGAAAATATTTTTTATGGATATCTGTTGGTTCACATGCCTGACACGTTTGTCTCCTTAAATAGGATCATCAGAGCCAGTCGATTCTTCATTACGCGTCTATAATTACGTTTCCACGTTTTAACGTAATAATCACGTTACGTACTCGCATAATATACTCGTTTCTCGCAGGTAAACAGAAGCCTGACAAACCGCGTCGTCGTTGCATAATACTCGCACAATATGCAAATAGCTTGTTTATAACGCCACGCCTCGCCACTCATTTCTCGTTTAAACGATCTTCCGCATCGACGGTAGTTTTTATTGCTGAATTGGGAGTCGCGATTTCCCATGTAACACACCTGCTGGTAAGCATTCGCTCGAGTTTGGAACTTTAACCTGCCTAATATGGAAATATTTCTGATGTGGAATAACAGGTACAAGCGGGCGCCAGGTGATTTCTCATGGAAAATACGAACAAAACGTGCAATAAGATTCGTTCGTTCGAGGCTTAGTTTACGAGAAGACGGAGCTTCACAATTGATCAAGTATACTTGAACGGACTTGCACAGTAACGTGATTTACGTTTACTCATTAGCCACGTTCAACTTTCGTTCCATGTTCTGTTCTTATTTCGTATACGACGAAGATGGAAGAACATCGGAGCCTTTGTTTGGGAACGTTTCGCAAGGTCCCCGATACTTTAGTCCACACTTTTTGTCATAGCTGTACTTAAATGATAAAACTGAGGAATAGTTGTTTATGATTTAATGCGAGCACGGGTGCCCGAGATTTACGACAGTGGGCTTGGGCTCGAAGTGACATAACGGGTCGCTGAACGTAGCCACGGCCACGGGAGGGACGTGTACCTAACAGAGGTATGGAGTAATTAAATAGCTCTCCTTAAAAACAAAGATCGACCCGAGCGGTGCAGAGAGGTACGGAGAGGAGTATACAGGGGCAGTTCCACTTGGACTGAGCTTCAGTCGGATAAGCTCTACTTGTACCGGGGACAAGTACGTTGAGACACAGCCGAATCGTGGATCGGCAGGTGGAGTTCGACTTAGGCCGTGGCAGAAATCGCGTTCGTCGTCCCGTTGACCGTGCATTCCTCATCGAACCTAAATTCATTGTCATCGACATCTCGATTATCTCATCATCACTATTACTTGTTAAACTCCGTAGTAATTACATTCGTATCAGTAAGATGTCATTTATGGTACATAACAACGATGGCCAATTCACGTGAAGATTCATTGTACGCCCCTAACTCTAATAATAACCCGACATACTATTACCGATATATTATTATCCTAAGTGTTAGTCTTTTTCTCGAATTGAAAAACACTTGCGACCTGTTCTATGCATATTAAACTCTCGCACGGTAGATCGATTCACGTAACACGCGCGTGACGATGCCCAGCGGGATGCCATCTCGCGACACGTGCTTCCATACGTGTAAGTAAAAAGCTGTCTCATTTTTCCAAGATTATTGTTATTAATATCCCTGGAAGATTACGATCGTCGAGTTACCAACGTAGCAGCAGAAAGCGAAACGATTAAACGTGAAATTAACAGTCGAGTGAGCGAGTTTATTACGAGGCGTTAAATTTCATTGCTTTAAGAAACTTTTATCACTACGATCATCGTTCGAGGGGCAATCGACCAACTGATTTACGAATCGAACTTGCACAGTTGTTAAACTATGAATCGAGGCCGGCAACGATAAATGCAAAACGAAAAGGCGATCCGCGCTTCTATCTAGTTTATATCGATTTCAGTATCCATCCATTGGCCTCGATAAAATGGTAATCGATTGTCGTAATAATTGTTACGTAATCCGCGGCAGAAGTAATAGCCGGCAACAGGTGAAATTCCGTAATCACGCGGAAGGACGTTGGCGCTTCCACCGGCTAAAAGGAATAACGACTGAATAGCTCCGCCAACGCCGACCTACTAACCACGTTTTTCCCTGTTTTTCCTCCCTTTTTTCCCCGCTCTTTCGATTACCGGAGAACCTGTAATATCAGTTTCGCACTTTGCGTTAACGAACATCCGCTACCTACAGCGTTTCCGCTTCGATATTTATTTACAGGCGATAGTTTGTTCAATTTCATCTTCGTTCATTCGCTTTTTCTTCTTTTTTTTTTTATTGTTTAGCTTCGATATTTGTATCGTTGCGAATATCTTTGTTCGCAACGGAGAGTATCGCGAATGGAATTTCGTCCGAAAGTCAGTGAGAATTCTCCGTGAGATTTTGTCACGCGTTAACGTCGATCCTGGGTGCTCGTTTCATTGCGCTTGTCCTTGTTGTATTCACGAAAAATGGCGCGATTTGGTCACAGTTGAAGCGACCATCAAAGTCCAACTTCCATACGATGCTGCACCAGATCCTCCTGCCTTTCCCGTAATCTGCATCGCGATGACCGCACATTGATGATTCATTATGCGATTAGATGCTAAACGTCCATCAGTCCGCAGCATCTGCAACCGAAAATCAACGAACATCTACTTGCTAATTTACCAAAAGTCCAGCTGGACAAATTGCAAGGCACAAATTAAACGATAATTAAAAAGAACCTACTTGCTGTATAATATTGTGCTGGCAACTAAGTATCACGATCACTTAGTTGCCAACCGAATAGTTCATCGACTGGGTATGCGATCTCCGCTACGATCATCAAACATTCACACGCACGTGCAGGTAACACGTACTTGCAGTTTTTAACAGCGATACTCCGTTACGCCACAGAAACGTCGATAAAAGTAGGGAAAAGGGACTCGGTCAATCACGTTTCTTCGGAGCGCGCGTGACCGAGTCGATTCGTCCGATTGACGAACGGGACACGGTGATAGATCGATGATCGCGCTTGACGAACGTGCATTGCAAGAAGCGAGTCGCGTGACGCGCGGAATATCCGCGATCAGGCCGGGGAATGCGCTTTGCGGCGTCGCTGCACGTGTAAAACGAAAGGCCAGGGGGAAGAGGGGAAAAAGAGAAGGAAACTGGACCTCGCGTGGTGGCTGTCACGTCGCTCGTTTACCATATTTAACGCGCCACGTGCCGCTCTTCCCGGCGACCTCGTCCGAGAATCGAGCTGTCGATCCCTCGATCAATCAGCGTGAAACAAATAGAGACGCACCGGAGACCGGTCTCTTTTTTTTTTTCTTTTTTCCCGGGAAAAACGAAAACCGAAAGAGCGAGAGAGCAAGGCCGATGTCGTTCGATCGCACTCGTTTGATTGATTTCTCCAACGATAGGAAGCTGCGGAGCTTCCACGGACGCGCTTCGACTTTTATTTTCATGTCGACGTTGTGTTTCTCTGATTTACGTGGTTTGACGCTGCTGCGTCCGTTGTAACGCTTCACCTTGCCTCTCAAGCTCCTTTTAAGATTCGTTCGAAACTTGCTATTTGCTTTTGACATTTTTCAGTAGGCTTCTGGACACTTGGTTTTCGCCATAGTCGTTTGGCACACGACTGTGAACGACTACAAACTCGAGAAGATGGTAGGAGACAGTGGAACAGCTCAAACGTTCGATCTACGAGTTTGGATCTACCTTGGATCAGTGGTTGAATCTCAGTCCGCCTTGTGGCACCTAATTCGCCGCTTTTTTCAAGTTGCAGTGTGCAGCGTTAACTGTGGGTTAATAAGCTGATAGAGTTTGGTGTTCCAATATTAGTGGAATAGTTTAGGCGTCGAGTGAAAAAGCGACATTTTTAATGATCGGTGCATACACTTTTTGCGATTGATCTTGTCCAGCGAATTGACACTTTTAATGGAGAAGTCTATTAGGCTGATTGCAGCTTTTAAAGTGTTTGCTCTTTGCAATAGGATTAACATGTTTCACTTGGAAACGAGCAGGTTAATATCCTTTGCCGATAGAAAGCTACTTTAACAGTGTTTTATGTAACAAGCGGTCCTCTTTTCCTAAAATACGGCTCCCGTTAAAAATATAAGGGGAACTCAGGTGTAAATATGTAATTAAATTCAAGCAATTAAGAAGCCGTTTAATCAAACATTAGCCAGAATTTCGTTCCAATAAATGTCAGTAAATTAATAAAGAAGGAACTTGATGTAAAAATCGTGTAAACACACCTCGTCCTCGAAGCTGCACGTTAGCTGAAATTAATTTCAACGAAGATGAAAGAAAAGGGGGAAACACTTGTCGCAACGACATCGTAAACTTCAAATTTCCAGGTAATTCGATATATCGACGAAAACAATCCGCATTGTCGCATGTTCATTGCCGAACCGGTTCAATTTATCGCCAATACAGCGGTCCACGTGGCGTACGCTTTTCTTTGTCGTCGTAACTCACAATCCCAGCGTCATCAAGTTATCCGCCTCTCTCGTTCCGCGTTCAATTTGTCCAGATTCCCCGATTCGATAAACGACGATGAGAGAAAGAGAGAAAGAGAGAAAGAGAGAGAACAGGCAAAAGGAAAACAACATTCTCCTCTGCTGTTCTCGTTTTCTAACCGCGAATATACCTGTTGGTGTACACACAGGTCGCTGCACACAGTGAGATCGTAAAGAAAAGCGTCAGAGGCGGCAATTGAAAATCAGAGGAAACAATCGAGGGAAACAACGATGCAACTTTTATACTAAACAACTATTCCCAGCGCACACGTAGCTGAGGAAATTCCGAAAAATGCGTTGTTCAAATTTTCATTATCCAATCGCGGATCAACAGAGCGCAACTTTCACGAAATCTCGTTGCAGCGTGAACCGATGCTCTTCGAACGACAAATTGCCTCGTTTTCCAGGCTGTGCGAGTAGCCTGGTCCAGTAGCGTGGATTAGCGAGGTTAGACGCGATTCGGCTCATTCACTCGGCCGCTGTTTCACGCTCATTGATCAAGTTGCACGATAAACCACGTGTCTAGCACTTCTGGCACACTGTACGGCGACCTTGCCGACGTACGTGCATACTTTTACGTGTGTACCATGCGCAAGCACGCGCTTTGTGCGCGCAGACCGATGTATGCAACGGGGGGAAAGTAAATGTTTCGCCGCGTGTCTCTGAATGACAAGTGCGCTAAGTAGCTCGGAATTTGTGGCAAGTGTTGGTCCACGGGACAAGAGCGCCGGTAAAACGAGCTGTTTCAGGCGGCAGCTTTCTGCCGCTCCACGTTCGAACAATTGAAACCGGAGAAAATCCACGAGCTCTTGGTCCTCCTCACGTTGCTTTTTGAAACGAGATGCGTAGAAGTTTGGTAGAGCTGCTACCCAAAGAAACGTGTCCGTAACTTGTTTCGTTATGGGGATATGCAGCTCTGCAGATGTAAAGGAAGTAGGGCGATTTTAACATTTTTTTTCGCCCACGAGTATTTGCTGGAGGACGAAGATTTTTATGGGGAACTTCGCCCAGCGTCTTAGCTCTCCGCTGGTATTTTTTTTCTTACATAATGTTGGACAATAGCCGAGTGGTCGCTCGCGGTCAGTCGGAAAATTATTTGCAACTGGCATTGGAATCGTCCGATTCTTGCACCAATCAATCGGCAATGCATGAGAATATACGGAACTTGGACAAGTACGATTTTTCTAAACGCTGGACTCGGTCGATTTTTACACCAATCGAAGATTCGTAAGCTTCGGGGTAGACGTTGCTCGTGACGGAAACCGCGTTTCGATATTAAGCTTGCAATTGATTTTGACGTTCGTTTGTATATTGTACGTCTATTCGGTGGGGAATTCATGGAGGAAAGTTGTCAGGGTATTTTTATTTTTACGCCAGTTATGACGTGCTGTGATTATGCAAAGTTACAAAGCGTATCGTTTAAATATTTGGGATTAATTTATTTCCGCTTCGAACTTCTCGATATTGAAAACTCTTTATCATTTACTGTCATGAATTTTAAATATTTTGTAAAATAAAAGGTAAAATAATATGGAAGGGCGGAGGGGCTGGAAAGTTTACTCGTCACTATCAATTTCGTTTAATCCCAAAATGAAAGTGATGAAACGAACGAAGCATTTATTTCGGTTTGCCATTTTGTTTTATTATTATTTTTAAATCAACCGAAGTATGTGTATAAATCTGTATAGCTTATTAAAGTGATGCGCATTAAATGACAATTCATATTTCACCTGAAATGTTTCATGAAACTCGTCGATTAAAAAGCAATTTACGATTCTCAATACCATCTCTTCAATTAGACTACACACATTTCCATAAAATTAAATCCGTTTTTTAGCGTCTGAACAATGCTCGTATCTCCATTTTCATGGTTTTTTCTCCCCCAGCCCCTTCTCTTCCCTATTTTTTCTTTCTTTCTTTTTTTTTTTTTTTTTTTTTTTTTTTTTTTTTTTTTTTTTTTTTTTTTTTTATCAAAACATTCGCTGTGAATTGTTTCAAATAATGTCAAACACGCCATACAGAACGGCACGGGATTATCTTTATGCTTGGGAAATTATTTTCCATTCGACCAATTTCAAACATTTAAACGACAATAAATAACGATCGTTACATTAAATAATTGCTTTTAATATGTGCACTGATATAATATGCCATAAATTTAATCTCATATCTCTGATATCATTAGGGAAATTTGATAAAGTAGGTGTACTATTACTTTTAATTGCCGCCCTGTATCTGGAAATTAACTTGCCCTGGTCAGGACGCGAGATATTCCTGGCACTGTGATTTTACTCTCGAAGATGAGTTTTACCACGTGCGATGATCGATTGTTCTTTCTCATCGACGTACTACAAATTACAATTCCACCAAGACAATTGAAAATTACGATACGATGTCTGGGTAGATGGGGAATTTTCTCTCGTCAAATAATTTAATATCCCTTGCCTCAGACATTTTGCATTCGCGGAGAAAATATGCGAACGAAAAGTTTGAAATAAAAATTAGTTGGGGAAATGTGCTGCGGAGATGTCGCGTTAAAATAACAATGAAATGATCGTGTAACATTTGTACGTTTTATAAGCCAGTTTCAATTGGAAGCGTGTAATTATAAAAATGCAACGAGGATGATAAATCAGGCGATGGAATTCCTTTGAATTTCATAAAAATACATTGAACTTGATAGATGCGACGAGAGGGCGAATTACTCTAAATTTGATATTTTCCTCGTAACGTTTTATTTCGCAATTATTATATAAACAGACGTCCTTAATAAGAAAAATGCTCGGTTATATTTTATTGCAACATTTTTTTTCACTCCCATTGTTATTACAATGAATATATTATAATTAAATTACTATTATTAAACGTAATTGCGTGTTATTATTATAATGCTACGAGTAGATAAAATAAATTCTCCTGTAAAAAATGGTTGCATGCAGAAAGTGCATTTAGCCGTAGCTTTATTCTGCCTGATATCCTAACATTATAATGCCACGTGCACTAAACAAATGAAACTGAAAATTAAATCCTACAATCTGTCATTCGCAAAGAGTTCACAAATCGTGGCTGGCGAGAAAGTTTATTTAAAACAACACCTACCTTCATAATCATATTTCTTCCCTATGCTCGTCTCGAGCGTTATTTCCCCCCCCCCCCACCCCCCAGTCAGTTTCGTTACGTTCACACCCCCTCCCTTTAAACATCTCTCCCAATCGTCCACCTTTTTACCCTCCTTCCACCCTTTAAACGCTACCTCAACTAATCCACGACTCTGCCAATGATTAACCCGGCAAGAATCGTCAGCCTAATTTCCACCGTACGGTCGCGCCACGCGCTTTACTTTTCCCACCGAATCATCGTTCACCTGCTCTGCATACGCGCACGCACACGCAGCGACGTGGACGCAGAGCAAACAGGTGAGCGAATTCAGCTGCAGACGGGTCGGCGCATAGCTGCATAAATACGCGCAAATACGAGCAATAATAGACGAAGAGCAGCGTGTACGGGCGGCCAGGTTGAATTTTAAAGAGAACCGCGTCATCTTCGTCCTCTGGTAACCGACCGCGTTATCCGCGTATTTGCTGTTGCGTAGCCAACGTCGCGTACAAAGGCGGCAAAGCCTGGCTACGTGTGTGTGGCCAGATTATTATGTAGAGCGTCGTCCCCTAACACGTGTTCCCTCGTGTGCACATAAATACAGCTATAGACACAGGTGTGCGCGCAATAGCCTGTTATACGCGAGTGTGACAGCCTGTAGTTAGCTTCAGGAATCTCGGTGCTCGTCAACGTCGCCGTTTGTCATCGTCGTATTCCTTCCTTGCCCTTTTCTCTTCTGGTTTCCTTATTTTCCCATTTCTCTCTCTATCTTCTCGTCATTCCCAGCCACTGTCTCTGTTTCCTGGGCGAAAGGAAACAGAAGGACGAGCGGAAAACGTAACCACAGGCGGTAACTGCGCGTAGCAGCTTCTGTCCCGCGTTATACCCACTACACGTTGTTGTCCGCGGTCAGCATCGCAATTATTTTTTGGAGACGGATCTCTCGGGGTCTGCGGGTTCGCCTCGATACAGTCGACCCTTTCATCTGTGTTCTACTCTGTTTACTGGGACTTACGCGTCCCTCGTTACGCATAACGGAGCTCGGTCGTTTTCGCTTTGCTTCAACGGGGCTGCATCGACGCTCGCGAAGGTACGCGCGTGCGGACCATCGTCCGCGAAGGCATAATATCGCGGAACGTAAACTCTGGACGGAAGCTGCCGATAAAAATACGTGGGACAACTGGAGAACCTTTGTAAGATTACAATTTTCGCTCCCTCCTGCTCCGCTGCGAAACGCTGTAGAGATCGGAGGAAGACTCAGTTCAATTTGAATTATTTGCCACGCGTCCAGCGTGCAATTTCGAATGGCCAGGCTCCTACGAGTCGAAGCTCAGCTTTGTAAGACTCTGCATCTCCAAACGTAGGTCGTCCGAAAAGTTTCTTTCGTTTTACGAGCAAATAACAGAAGCATAATGTACTTTGTTTCATATTATTTGGTCGAATTACACCGCGACATTTCACAGACTTGGTTTCACGTTTGGAAGAAGGGACATTGTTCTAAAAAACACGTTTGCGATCGATCGACGCAAGCTAATGGTTTTTCGTCGATCGGACGCGTAATTGCCATCGTCTCGCGCGTCTTTAACTTTCGCGTTTGCCTGTGTCGCGTAAAACAATCCCAAGAGGAAGCTTTAAACCGAATGTATTTGTACGAAGCTTCCGCACGTCGAATTTCTGTTCGCTAAAGCTCTTTTACTCGGAAATTACGATAAGTAGAGAGCTCGATAACTCGAAGATTTTCTACTCCCTTCCCCTGTGCTTTCCATTCTCTCCAATTTCCCGACCACCGCAAATGTTTTTCTTTGAAATTGAAAAAAGAAAAAGAAAAAATACGAAACAACGTCCGTGTCGAAGGTCAGTGGATCGTCGGTCGTAGGACGCGTGCCGTATCACCTTCGTGGCAGGTACGCGGTTTGTTTTCATTTTGAAAGAGCAATTAGACGTAGATCGTACAGTGTAAACACAGAAACGGTACGTGTCGTTCAAAGTCGTGAAAATTCGACGCAATCGTCCTACTCGTTTGTCTGTAGGGCACGAGCCAGTCGAGTTTCTCCTTCGGTTTCGGTAACACGTTCTCGCAGTCGCGTTACGAATATTCGTCGCGAAATTTCTTCTAAATGGTACGTCGCGTCATTTTACCTTCGTATCAGCTGTTTTACGAATTCAGTGCCTTGCGTTCCGACAGCTGCGGCCCACGCACGAGCATCCCTGCACCGTCTTCCTGCTGTTTGTTAATCTGCGCTGGAAATGAGCCTCCGTTGGTAAGTCATTAACATTTATAATTAATATTGCGTTAATTCACGTCGAATACGTGGTAGAACGAAACTGCATTTGTCTGTTTCTGTGGACGAATGCGCGTGAAACACAGCAGATTCTCGTACAACGCGATTAATACGTCGTGTACGAATTCGCGTTATGGGAATTTTTCCCTGTGACGTGCGAAATCTGAAATAACGCGTTTGCAACGATCGTTACTATGCCAACTTTTCTTTCCTATGTTTCATCGAATATTTTAGAAATAAATGGCGCGTATACTTTAGTCGATTAAAGTAGAAACGTATTTTTTTAAAAATAGAACGAAGGATCTTTTATTTATTTATTTATCTATTTGTAATTTAATAACAATGTAATTATACAAATTTGTCGTTTGAATCTGTTTAAATTGGAAAATACTTTTATCGATCTTTATTTATTATTCGTTGCAACGTATTCCGTTTGCTGCGAGTAAATATTCATTTTCAATCATTTGAATGAATCTATTCTGTGAATATTATTTTATTTATTATACGAAATTATCTATTTTATGAAAACGGTAGCCGCGCAATATCTTTGTCGCGTTATAGAAACTGCGCTGTACGGCAGCCACTGTATCTAAACCGATTCTCTCGATTTATCGATTATGTTTTTCCTTTATATCTCGATGATAATGGGAGTTCGTTGTTACTCGAAATTCCAAAGAAATTCCAAGGTGTCTATATTTATAGTGCTTTTTAAAATTCCATTTATAGTACTAGGTTGTCCGATAAGTTTCTTTCGTTTTATAAGGAAATAATAGACGCGCAAGTTTGTTGAATTATGCAGGAAAATAATAATAATAATAATAATAGAAATAGAACGAGAATGGATGATACGTAATTCAATAAAATAATATAAAACAGAAATTCTTGTTCATCTATTATCGTCTTCTAAAAGGAAAGAAACTTTTCAGACAACTTAATATTCTGCAGTTCTGTATCGAACGTTATAGAAACTTATAGAAAATGGAAACGAGAGTTTTCACAATACGATTAGTCGAGTTTACGGCTGTTTCTCGTATTTGCTCGGTCGCCACTGTCACTGAATTCAATCAACGGTTCGTTTAATCGGCGGACTAAAATTTTGTTGCGGCGAACGCAGTTCAGCTAAGCGGAGTTCTACAGCAGGTTTTTAGAATTCATTTAGCGCGACAATTTTTCTCGAATACCGCGAGCTTAGTTACGTTTCGATTAGCAAAATTCGTAATAAATTTGTCCGTTTGAAGATCACAGGAGGAAAACACGACGAGCGCGTTAGCGTTGATTTACCGTTCTCCGTTCGAAGATCCCAGTATTTTCTCGATTTCCAATTAAAACCGGAGATTAAGTTAAAAAGCATAATTGTTAAGACAAGCAGCGTTCGAATGTTATTTAACACGAGAAATATCGTAAGAGTTTTAAAGCGAATGAAAAGAGTCGCGTTTAGCTTGGAAATGAAATAAAACGACAATTTTCATATCGTACGATTGATCGACGAGGTATTATTGTATTTTAAAACTATTTCGCTTAAAAAAAAAAAGGAAAAAGAAAAATATAGGAAACGTGACTTTTCATGTTCTCCGCCTTTCACGTATCTTTTTATTGACTGCGAGATATCTCGTCGTAAAAATCCATCGTTTGATATAGCACGCGATCGTATTAAAAATCACAATTTCAATGTCGATACTTGCCGTATGCAAATGATGATAGAAATTTAATAATTCGATTCTAATGATAGACAATGACGTCAGATTTTCTGGCGAAGAGTCCCTCGTTAATATTCCAGTTCCAAAAACTGATATTTATTATTCAGGAAAGTACACAGCACGTGCGGTTTTAAGTTTATCATCGATCGATCGATAAATAAATTAGATGCTTGAAGAAATTATTATTGTCACGACAGTGGTGACGATTAAAAATCGTTTCGGGTGATACAGTGTGATTTCAAATGGATTCTTTCGTAGGCAAATGTTTCTGTAGGATTGTACATTATTTTTAGGAGATCTACAGAATTTAAAAAAAATTTTTTTTTTATTCTGTTAGTAGATCTAAATGAAAATGAATCTTCTTAAATTTATTATTCTAAAAATTAATTTATATATTTGATATTT
Source organism: Bombus pyrosoma (assembly GCF_014825855.1). Taxonomy (NCBI): domain Eukaryota; kingdom Metazoa; phylum Arthropoda; class Insecta; order Hymenoptera; family Apidae; genus Bombus; species Bombus pyrosoma. Next base: position 1,397,359 of record NC_057786.1, on the reverse strand, counting down.
ACGTACAATTTTAATATGTAGCCTATGCATTTAATATTCATATACAATTAATATATAAATTATATATTTAATATTCGTACAGAATATTAATATACAATAAATTATGTATTCGATATTTATAGTTTAAAATTTGTTAACACTTTTAGCAGAAGTATAATCACTTGCCTATTGAACTCGTTTAATGACACGGGTAGACGTCAAAAGTGTACAATTTCTTTATGTATTTTCTTTTTTTTTACTATACCAACGTTATAACAAAAGGTAGGAAAAATAATAAGAGGAAGATTCGTCTCGTCTGGGATTTAATTTTAATTTTTGCATTAGTATGGAATTAGAGAATTATTCTCATGTTATTAATAACTAACTACGTGTGTGTACACATGAAAATTGCACCCTCATTTATGATTATTAGAACACGAATATTAGGAAATTAATGAAGCTTTAAAGAGTTATTTCGAAAACTCGTATGCTCAACGCGATAATAAAAATTTAACCAAAAATTTAGGTCAACAAACTGAACATAAATTCCTCTCAGTCTCTAAATATTTCAATAAATATTTTACTTCAGATATTTTGTTTTTTTTTTTTCACACACGCACACGCATTTAAATTTCCACTAAAATTCGTAGACATCCTCGGTCTAAAACTCTCAGTTAGTTCTCATAAATCTCAGTTAATTAATGACTGGAATAGTTTCAATTAGCCGACTGAATTTTCGAGTATTCAATTTTACTTTCTACTTTGCGCTTCACACAGCGAAGCTTTTGCCGATCAGTGAGTAAGGTCAGTGTTAAGTAATCGATAAATTGAAAAGTAGCAGAGGCGTACAACACTAAAGTGTCTTTGGAAAATAATATTTCCTTTGGTAAATAATGTTATTTATTGAGAAAACGTGTCACGTGTACCACTGTGCTATCACGTGAAACTGTACGATATTTGAATATTAACGTTTCGCAGACTCGTTGACCTGCGATAAAGAGAATTTTGTATTTTAAAAAACGATGCAAGCCCGTTACGTAGTTTCCTTAAGAATGTCGCAGTAAGCGGCAGTGCAGATTTTCTTATTCGATAGAATAATTGAAGCAGATTTATCTACGCGCCTGTTGAAGCACGACTGGGGGGCACATGCTACTCGCAGCCTAATTTAGAGAACTGATCGCGTAACATAGAAACATAGTGTAAATTGTAAATAGTACAACATAGAAACGCAGTGTAAATTGTTCCCATAACTGTGCCATTGATTTTCACGCAGTTAGAAAAAATTGGAAAACACACGAAGATATATCAAATGTCCAAAGTATCTGGCATTCTAACTATCCAACAAGCAAGACAATTTTCTATCAAGATATTTTACCTTTACGTCGTCCAATTACATTCTGAGAAATACGAATTTGCGCGAAAATCCGCAACGTAGCGTACTTCACGTAAACAGCGTTCTCAAGCAAAAGGAAATTTTAGTTCCGAACGGTACTCGCAGTGGCCTTTTTTCGCTGACGCTCTTCCATCAAAATTGAAAACGAGTGAACCGCGATCGTTCCGAGGACAACAATGCCAGCTCGATAATCACACCATTCCATGAAAGCAGCAGATTCCGCGACGCTTATGAACGAGAATGGAAATACTGCGGTGTCCAGGATGAACGAAACTCTTGTTACAAGAAGAGCAACAAGCTAAGCTTCTTGATCCGGGACCAACCGCGTAACAACGTTACACGGGCAGAGGAGTAAATGCGAGAGAACAGCAGACGTGGTGAAATAGTTGATGGACTATACAGTACATAGCGCGATACAGGTGCACGAGACACGTGTTCTTGTGCGGCTCGACAAGATCGTCGGATTCCTGGCGAGAAAGCGAAACGCGACGACCACGACAATACGCCTCGTTGGTCGCATCGAACGAACTGTGCTTTACATCTGCCACGGTACCTGTATCGATATCAACTTGTTTGTCACGCGTCGAGTAACTTTGCTTTTATTACGACTTTCATAAACAACGTGAGAAATTCATGTGAAATTCATTTGGGTGGGCCACACAAGATGTTTCGTATGGCGGGAAAATTGTTTCCTCGATTGATCGACGAGGTAAATGGTCGTGTGCCAAGACACAGAGGCCATTGTTCGTATCGATATCCGGTCGGACTTGATCGAATCGTTCCGAGAAAAGCGATTTCGAGCCGGAGTAAGCGAGTAAGCGACGACAGGAATTGCCGGCGGTTGGGTAATGTTTTCTTAGACGCGCCGTTCGGTATGGCGTTACGCAAGCTTTTTGAAAAAGCTCGGCTCCGCTGGCGCGCGTTTGCGAGTCCATGAAACTCGTTACGCAAGAGCCAGAATCACCAGTTACTTTCTCGACGATCGTTGCACCGTTCACCTGGCACCGTACACACTTGGCTTGGCCAGCGCAAGCACATGTTGCAGACGATGCCTCAACAACGACGCTGCTACTCGAAATTTCCTTATTTTAACGTACTCGCCGTTGTCTAAGAAAGAATTACGCAAATGACTGTCATTCGGCCGTCGTTTCAACGTTATGTTACGTCTGCCGGCTTATTTTTTATCGCTTCGTTTATGGTAATCCCGTGTTTTTATCGTCGCAAGGCTTTCTAAGTTTCAAGAAAATGTAAAGACTCGCTGTTAACTTGGAAATATAGTAGAGCCTTCCATAATTAGTGGAACTAACAGGGGGGGCAAGAATGTTCGGATAATGGGACCACCTCTTTTCTTATGTTAAATTCCATTCGTTCGAGGGCGCAGGTCATCGCGTACCGACGACGAAAGCAAATGACGTTTGGGAATCTTTTTAAAAATAACTAGAATACCAACAAGTCTGATAAATAAAAATTAGAAAATCTAACAAATTGATTATATGTTAGAAAAATTGACCAAATTGCCCGAATGGACGAATTGTGAAGTACAAATTAAATAATAATAATAAAAAATTGGTTACATGGGGGGCACTTTTTCTGGTGCCCAAGTAAATAGTCTTGAAGTACGAACCTTATTTTGTTTTTTCCTATCGTTTAGTTTTCTCCTTGTTCTTTGTTGTATGTTATACGAGTCTTGCGATCACCTTTGACGATGTAAACATTTTTATGAATTTCTTTCAGCCTGCCTATCGTTTACACCTTTTTTTCACGGTGTAAGTAGACAGTCCTGAAGAACGTTTTCTTTGTCTTTGTTTCTTCTTCTTCATCTCCTTTCTCTTTCGATGATCCTCGAGTATCGATTATTCGCAAAGTACATGCAGTTACTATAAATAGGATTTGCGCCTAATCTTTGCTTCTTGCCATTGTCATCTGAATATGCTCGATATACTGGACGGCACAAAGGGATAAGCGATTTCTGTGGAAAAAATATGACAGAAACGCGGCGGCAAGGTTCATTTCCACGCTGCTTTGTTTCGAACAAATTCACGTGCAAAGTGCGTAGGGTGCGAGCGCACTTTATTAAATTCGGTTCAACGGGTATCACTGCAAGGTAGAAAAATAACGAGTTGTATTGTTAAAAAGTATTTTTTTCCCCCCTGATGGACGTATCAAATATTGTTCGGCAATTAATAGAGAAAAGAAATTGTATTAACCATTTAAATGAGGAAATAAAATAAATTTTCTCTGTGTTTCTATATAAAATATTTCAAAGTATTTCTATAAAACTGGAAACGTAATATCTTCGCGTACCTACGTACTCGCCACTGGCGATGTATTTTTCAAATTAATTTCCTTCCGTTACGTTAGCTTATTTTATATTTATTTCTTCGTACGAAACTAATCATTTTTCAGCTGTTTCTTCCTTCCTTCCTTCCTTCCTTCCTTCCTATTTTCAACCACGCGCGTAATATCTGTTTTTTTTATTTATTCGAAAGCGCGCAATATTTTGGATCAACACGTAGCACGCACCGATATCACACCCAATGAACATGATCGAAAAATCATAATGTATCGCGAAGCTTTTTGAGTAGAATACCGATTGGAGCGTAAACTTGTATAAAAATAACGTTGGAAATATTATTTCATGCGTATTGTTTTTCTCCATTGTCCGTGGCACAACGTGGCTTTTCGAAAAATATCGAATGGTACACTCGGCTCGTGGCTGGTTCGGCGAATTTTTATTTTACGTTAACAAAGTTCCATTCCGTTTAGAGGAAATTATCTCAATTAGAAGATAGAAGTAATAGAAAATTAGCGATCATCGTATGAAATAACAGGGGTGCCCCTGTATCGAAAATTCGAACGATCCTTTCCATCTTTTTCGCCCCGTTTGCTCGCGTTTCAATTTCCAGCCGTACGAAAACATCGCTCAGTGTATTTGAGTTTATCGTTGCCCATTTTTTTTTTTCCTTTTTTTCAATTCGGTCCTGGCTATTGTTGCGAACGGGGTGAATTTTCAAAGCGAAGCTCGCGCCATTTGGAAATTAATAGAAATTCGACGCGGATGGATGTTCGTCAATGCTCTACATAAATAAATGGATTTTTCCGACTAATTAACCACGCGATTTTCAAAACGATGTCAGTCGAAGCCGCGTGGGAAATGTTAGATCTCGCGCGAAGAGTCAAAGAATTTTGTTCAACTAATAATGAAATTAATTCGAAATATTTAGAAACGGAAAGAACGATATCAACGCGTTAATTAACGATATTTAAATTGTTGGATTAAGAAAAGGAAGAGTTGGACGAGCGAACACGTTTAAAACTCGTGTTAACCTCGATGTTAATGGATCAAACTTGAGGCTGAAATTAACGAAGCTTCATATACTGAAAATATTAACGTAGAAACGAAGTTATCACGGCAACGAATAAATTCATTTTCCGTAGCTTCGTCGAATGATAAGAGACGAGTTTTTATTCGAACAACGAGGGCGAACGGGTAAATATTTAATTACTCGAATATGATTTAATTGTTCAAATAATTATTTAATTATTGGATTGTTTATCGTTGAAAAATACGTAGACGAAAACACGGTGAAAAACGTAGTAGGAGATGGATAAAATACAATAGGATTGGGTATTGGTAGAGGTTAAATGAAATTCGCAACACTTGCGTTATTTACAATTATACGCGCGATACATCCGCTTTGTAGAATCGTTGCTGTCAGCGCTTAATTTATAATTCCGGTGAACAAATAATTCCCTCTCGATAACAAGCGTCAGTCATTTTATCAAACCATTACAATAATATATAACGTGGTAATTTATACAACAATGTCGTCCACCTTACAATGCACAAATAGAACAATAGATAAAAGGATGTGTTCATTATACAACAGGATATTTTTATATTTGTAATTGGTGGTGAACGATCTCCATAGAAATTTCGAATTTGATAGAGACGGTCGTCGACGTCGTGATTCTTTGGGCAGGACAGAAAATATTTTTTGGCAAATGCAACAAGCTCCGCGAAGGGTTAACGAAGCGATTGTTCCTCCAGATTCACTGCGATCATTTTTATTTCTTATATTAGGAAAAAGTTTCCTTCGTTTTGTAAGAAAATAATGGACGCGCTATATTTCTCGTTTTATGTTATTTCATCGAATTACGTATTTTATTCTATCGAAGTAAAGATCAGATTAAAATTAAAAGACGAGTCTGTAAAAGAAAGACACTTTTCCGACCATCTAACATTTTCTGCACAACCTCGATGTACTGTATTAGTATGTTTGTTTGTATGTCGACGCTATTTATCTATTTCTGGCGATTTTCACGCACAGATCTAAACGCGGAAAAATGCACAGACCGCGCGTGATACGTTTTCACGTGTGACATTTCCAATGTGAATTTATAACGTTACAACGTTTCATATTAATTTGCCCGGTCGTATATAAATTACGTTAAGCGAATATACGAGGTTCCTTAGACGTATTCGTGGAAAATATATATATATCTATAAAAATCCATACAGCAAACAATTGAGTGACGCGAGCTCAGTAAGACGCGTGTTCCTCGGACATCGCCGAGCGACGATAAAACGTGGCAATAAAATTGTTATCACTGATAGAGAGACAAAGAAAAGTAGTATCCGGCGAATTGGCGATGAAATTTCCACAATATGACTGTAACATTGGATGGGTTTAATGGAGAAATCGATCCGCCGTGTAAACCACATTTCTCCGTTGCATTCTTTCGGCCGAAAGATTCTCACGCTTCGATATTCGTCCCATTATATTCCTTTCATTATATTTTAACATGGCGACTTTCCTTTGGCGCGCTTCACGACAGGAATCGTCCGGTTTCCGCTTCTCGGAGCTGCACCTTTCAACTCGTCGTCGTCGTCGTTGTCGTCGTCCTCATCCTTTGCACGCTCGTCTGGCTCGACGTCGCGATTCTGATTGGACATAACGGTGCCGTTTATCCGTCTTTCGACGTAACGAGGTAGCGCTGCGACGCCGATTCGAGCTCGCTGACGCAGATCCGACGCCCACGCGGAGCAAATTCCCTCGCTCTACGCCTTCACGGCTAACCTTTGCCGGCCACGTTTCCCTGCTGCACGGCTATCCGCTTCGTTTTCGTTCTCCGTTTATCCGGCAACGGTGTGTAAAAATATTGCTGATTTCACTGTGACGAGAAAGCGAGGAAAGAAGAAGGAGCACGCTGCAGGCATAGGCGACCGTGTAAATCCAGTAACAGGTGTTAACTCGTAAATCCGACGATCCGCGGATGTTTATACGATTTCTTATTTTTGCCGGGCCAAGTAAAAAGATAGAGAAGCTGAACGCTGATTTGTTTCATTCGTTAAGCGTCGCTTCATCCGCATGTTTTACGTATTTCCGTACATTTCGTGTTATTCTTCTCTGTGTGTTTACATGGCTTCGATTCTGTTCATTTCCCTCTATTCTGTGCAATTTTATCGCGTTTTTTAATCATCTTTGAACAATGCGGCAACTCGATCGGCGACTCATTGCTTGGAAAACGGATACCTTTCCACTTAGAAAGATAACGCAACTGTTAATCGTACACGCGCCATTGAACTTTAAAAAAAAAAAAAAAGAAAAAAAGAAATGAAAACGCATTCTTCTCTTTCTCCTTTGACTTTTTTCCTGTGACCGCGCTGGTAACGGAGTTGTAATATGAAAAACAGTTGCTCATTTTTGTTAGAGTTGCTCGAACCATTGGCAAAGAATCGTAGGAAATGTTGGTCGATTCTTTTGTAATGCAGCAAGTTGAAGGACGCGATCGTAATGATCGAATTTCGGCTCGGATGTGATCAAAAGAGACGGTACATTTGCAATAGATTTAAAGTAGGATTTTGTTGTCTGATTTAATAACGCATCAGTGGTATTGGTTTGGCCATATGTGATAAATGCTGAAATCGCAGGGGCTTAGCAGCGACTTGTTTTGTTTTGTAGAGGAATTATCGTTGCGCGAATTATTCTTCCAATATACATACAATTAATTCGATGGAAAAATTAGCCGTTGTGCGCCGAGGATGTTTGATACGATCGCGGCATCGTTTGCTCCGTTAGATCTATTTACAATTTAAACAGCGATCGTTCTTCGATGGATGGTTTTCTTAGAGAGAATATTCGCGAATGGAAATAATTTTGGTAATTGCGCGAACCGTTGTGAATAACTCGAGCAACAAACAAAGAATTTCAGAGATGCTTCACACGGATATTGTACGTTTGCGTGAAATTGGAAAAATAATTTTATACAAATTTGCCAGATTACAACGATGCAGAGCAGTAACGAGACAGATTTCTTTCAAATGATTCATCTTAAAAGAGCGGAGGATTATTTTCGTTACGCGCGCATACGTCGTTAGATTTCATAAAGAAGTTTAATCTACAAACACAGTCTTCATTAAGCCATTAAACTTTTTCAATAAATCTCTTCCTTCCGCAGCAATTCACTTACCTTCCTCCCACCTTCTTTCCACCAGCCAACATTCCTCATGCCAAGAATTGACCAACAGAAATATCAACTCTTCTGCATCATTGAAGGTGTCTTCTAGTTCTGTCTTCGAGTTCTGTCTCCGAGTTCTGTCTTCGAGTTCTGTCTCCGAGTTCTGTCTTCGAGTTCTGTCTTCGAGTTCTGTCTTTGAGTTCTGTCTTCGAATCCTGTTTTCGAGTTCTGTCTTCGAGTCTTGCCTTCCAATTTTGTCTTCGAGTTCTGTCTTCGAGTTCTGTCTTCGAGTTCTGTCTTCCAATTTTGTCTTCGAGTTCTGTTTTCGAATTTTGTTTTCGAGTTCTGTCTTCGAATTTAGCCTTCCAATTTTGTCTTCGAGTTCAGCTTCCCAATTTTGTCTTCGAGTTCTGCCTCCCAGTTTTGTCTTCGAGTTCTTTCTTAGAATTCTATCTCATAATTGTGTCTTGCAGTTGTGCCTTCGAATTGTGTGTTTGAATAGAATTTGTCAAAGTTGAATGCCTGTAAATCTGCAAAACCCAGTTGAAACTAAAGGTATTGGAACCGTGATCGAGCTCACCTTTTCGTAAGGTTCGCCACAGTTTGGTAGTTAACGTTTTTGGAGAAGCAAAAGTTAGAATAGTCTCGTCGAGATAACTGAGCTGTACTCGTGTGTTGAGAGCGCATTGCTCCACTTGTGGTTCTTCTATTTGCGGTCGCAGAAAAGTTGGTATCATTTACGATCGTAGAAAAATCGTTGATATTTGAGGTTGAACGAAGCAGAAAGTGAGCCCTCTGAAAACATCGCCACTTGCTACCGTTCCACTTTCATTCGTAGGGAAAATTAGCGCAACTTTCTGTTTGCTGAGCGGCTTATCAACTTTGATTCAAGTATCAACATTCTTCACTGTACCGAGATTTTACTTACAGCATTATCTAACACTATTTTCAATTGTTATTACGGAATACCATACACAACGTTAAAATTTATTTAATTTATCAAATTTATTTTAATACACATATATTTATTTTATATAAAATAGACAAACTTAAGTATTACACTCTGTACCATCGTGTAGAAATTTATATAAAATTTACAATTTGATCGTTGCATAGAAATTTAGATCCCAACGTCCCAGCCTCAGAAATATAGAATTTTCAAATTCTATTATACTAAATACTACTAGAAACAACTAAGAACATTAATATGAAAAATTCAATTGGTTCTTTAACTAGCCTCGAATATATTTTTCTCGTTGCTTGAGAATCATTTCGCCTATAAAGAAACCGGGCGCCACGATAAGATTCGAAGATTCTTTTCGGTAAAATTTCTAGTTTCTGACGCACATCCTGTCACAACTTTCTCCCGATCTTCCTTCTACGTCGGTGAAGAACAAGAAAGGAAAAAAAAAATGATAGAAATTGAGAGAAGCTGTCAAAAACGTGGACGAGATTGCGTAAGAGGCGTGCACGGAGGAGATCCGCGCAACTTTGATTATTTAAATGCGCGATGGGAACATCTAATCTGATAGGCGCTGGCGAAAGATATCGCATGAAGTATGATTCATTGTCCCGCGATGCAATTAAATATTGTCTTCTCCCTCCGCGGTCCAGTTCTGCTCGATTTCTTTTTGATTCAGGCTGCCTCGTGGGAATGAGAAACCGTCGGCGTTTTTCACTTTTCTCTCTGCCTCGCTTAGTTTCACGTGGCGCGACTCTGACGCCTACACACTGCCGCTTCTTTCTTCATTTCCATTTGATTTCTTCGGATCTTCTTCTGGCCTACAGCTAGAAAAATCTTCACTTCTTGTTTACGTCGCCTGTTTGTTATTTCTTTCTTTGGAAAATATATCATTTTACCGTATGTTTAATTAGTTTTTCTATTTAATTGCCTTGTAGAAGTTGTCGAGGTTTCTTAATTTCTTATCTCCTCTGCTTCTTTCGAATCTTTCCATCTTCTACATTCACCATTTTCTTCCGTTTGTCCCAATTTTTATTTGCATTTAATTTCGGGAAAAATCGCACAGAGAAGAATATTAAAAGAACGTTTCTTGTTCGATAATAACATGTTATTGGCTAATTTTCACTAGTTTCGCAGCTTCCTCGCTTTAACTGCAGATCTCAGCACAGCGAGAAAGTTGTAAACTTGAAAAGAGTAAATCGACAGTTTCATAGTAAATTATCAAGTAATTTACCTAAGTACGTGTAAATGAGTAAAAGTTACATCATGTTCGATTAATCTTGCCAGGAAATTGTGTTCGATATATCACATCCAATTACTATCAATAATAAGGCAATGCATGAAATATTTTATTAGATAAAGTTTCATCGAAAAATTTAATGGAAAGTTATTTCTTACCTGCAACGTCGCCAAGAAATTCAAGATTTATGACTACAATTAAATCTCTCTCTCTCTCTAGGTATATAAATCAAAATAATATTATTCTTTACACAATCTCTGTTCTCTTTCCTTATCTCTTTCTAAATTTGTTTAATTACCAATAAGTAAACCAGCGTGCAGCGATCAAACATTTAAGAAAAGATTGCTAGAACAGCGGCAAACTATTCGATGCAGGAATTATCATCGCCTATTTGATGATGTTGGCGATATAATAAATGCAAACAAAGCGTGGTCGATGGCGAAGCTAATTCTCGGTAAATTTCGCAAAGTGTACGGTAGCCATCGATTTGTTGTGTCAACGCGATCAAATAAAACACGCGTTTTATCGCGTAAACCATAAACGCCGCTATTAATTAGTTGACATTCGATAGCAGTACAATTTACCGGCTGCTTTTTTCACCTGTTAAACGTTTCACAGATGAAGATATCGAATCGATAAGATACCCGATGAATGCATGACAGATATTCGTAATGTGCCTTGTAACGTGTGTTGGTTCTTTCTAATTAAAATCAACGACGCGTTTTATGCAGATTGCAGCGAATGTGGAAAATCATTAGAATGTTATTTCTAAGAATTCCGATAAGGTACGTCGATCCACGATAAACACTGATAACGTGAACTAACATTTGCACTTTGTAATTAAAATCATTGATGTGCTTATGCTCGTCGTCGTGCCCATTCATAAATATTAGGACAGTAATTAAAGGCTTTGGTAAATCTGTGGGAAATCACTTAGATTTATGTTATTTGTGAGAAGATTTTTCAAGAATATCGATAAGCTACGTCAATTGCTGGTAAATATTTATAAAGCTGCTTTGTAAATTGACATTCGTAAACAAACATTTGTAATTAAAATCATTGACGCATGTATAATCCCATTCATAAATGTTAAGACGCTTGCAAAACACCGCGATAAATATGAAAACTCGTTGGAAAGTTATCTTCTAGAAATATCGTTTCTGAAAATATCGATAAGCTACGTCAGTTCACCATGAATATTGATAATGTGCCTTGAGAACTGACATCTCTTCCATGTAATTGAAATCATCTACCTACACTCGTATTAAAGTATTAAGGCAATAATTACGAAGACTTAAGTAAACCTGGAGAATCATTAGGAAAGTTAATTACTATTTCAAGATTCTCGTCTTATCGCAAACCATTTTCAGTAGATTTCTTGCGCCTTTTTGCCTAATCGAATCCAATGGAACCATCTCTATGGGACTTGGGTTGTGGAAGTCTTGATAGATCCAACGAGTAATTAACATAATTAATTAATTTATTTATCTATTAACATATTTTACTATAAAAATTAGTATAAAAATACGAACAGTGTGCGTGAATAAAATTATATTATTTTTTCGAATCGCAGTGTTCCACGTGTAGAAGAATTCTGACCGATCGGTCGCTTCGTTAACAATTTATTTAATTTTACACCTCGTACGAAAGTAATGCACATGGAAATATTTATGAATATTTATGAACAATTTTTCTGTTATATGGCAACTGTAATGCCGACAAGTAGATCCGCGATATTGGAAATTTTACTTGGCAAAGAATACCGTTAATAATCGTTTCGTTGCGGAATTCTTGTTTATTTTTCTGTTGCTTCGTTAATTTGATATCCCGTGTCAATATTTATTTCTCACGTCGGTAATTATAAATCAATGAAATCTGATCGATATTAACCAGCTTCGTTACTAACGAAAGGTTGGCTAAATTTAGAACAGGCTACGATTAGGATCAACACCGTTGATCTCAACTATTGTTTCGTCAAGACGTTACTTCCGCGTGCTACCGATGTTCAACATTATGTTTCGTGAATGCAATAATTAAATCTCTACATTGTTCAGGCGAATGCATTCCATTGCAGTTTACAGTACAGAACGAGACCATTCTCTAACAAAGTGCGCACCGTTACTTTCAGACACTGTTCAACGTTATTCGAACAACTATCGCCACGTTATTCTTCGTTCGATTCTAATTTCTTATTTGCTTATCCATTTAATTATTAAATAATTATTTATCGTGTTATAGAACGCTCGTACATTGAATAAAAAGGGACGAAACAGTGGTGCAGAAATAGCTCATTAGCCGCGCACTGGAAAAAATTAATTTTTCCAATTTCCCTCCGTCCGTTAACGCCACGCAGAGAAATTACTTGGCGAATTTTCATCCTCTTTTTTCCTCCTCTATCGCTTACTGCAGCTACCAGGAAGTAAAACAAAGTACGTTCCATCTCGATCCGTTTCGCAGAAGCTGACGAGCAGCTGAGTCGTGTGCACTGTGCCATGTTTGCCAGAGAACGGACAACGTTGGTCGTCGTTTGCACCGTTTTTCCTTTGAAATCGAACCTTTCTACTAAGAAGAATCAGCTAGCTAAAAGTTAGCGTAAAAAACACGGGAGTTTCGTCGATGAATAATTCATCTGCCGAAAAAGTAGCTTTCTATATATCGGTACGTGTCCGGTTTATGCGAACGATCGAAGCTAAAGACAAACCATAATTTTCCCGCTGTATCCGAGGCAAAGCGACGGTGGTTTTCGTCGCGCTGTATCAACAGCGTTCTCCATTTCGAATTTCGCGGCGATGAGGAACAGAACGCGCCGGAACGTTCGAAAGGAGCAGCCGCGTGGCGCTTTTCCCGCCGCGACGAGCGGCGTGTCGCTGCCACAAAGAGCGCATAAACGCGGCGGAGGCCTTCGACTGCTGTCGGTGGTATGTGAAAGGAGAGTCGGCGGAGATATTTCCTTGGGTTAACGGGCGCGACGAAGAAAGAATCGCGTGGCGCGAGAGGGAGGAAAGGCGAGGCGGTCGCGCGCGACTCACCGAAGAGCGAGAACCTCGAGGAGACGGCTGACGAGGATGGAGCGACTCCGGTCTCGTGAAAGAGGCAACGGAGAAACGAGTCTTGCAGCAGCTAGAAAAGAGGAAGAGGAGGGAGTGATCGGGGTGCTTGATCTGTGTAGATATGTGCGTGTACGTGGCGGACGAGCGTGTAGAGGGGAAAGAGCAGAGAGGGTAAATTTATCTGTTGGCGCCGCGCTGCCGAGAGGAGCCTCGCACTACCGACCACGGTTTTACTGTTCTCAGTCGCGCCGTTATACCAAACTTTCGGTCCTATCGGCCCCGTTAGCGTTTTTCCTGCGTCCCGCGAAACGACGCGCGCTCAGCCTCGCGTTGCTACCAACAGGTTAACATCGCCAGAATATGGTGATGGTACAACACGAGTCATAGCTTTGACTCCAAGTGGACGATACATGTTCTCTTTCCTTCTGAGTTTTCCGTCCAGTCGACCTCTTGGTCGTTAGCGATGAGTTAAGTAGCTTCTGAAGCAGATTCATCGCGTAGGTTCAAGTTGTTGGATTCTGGCTGGTGGAAATTTGACAACGAGTTGGAAAGTTGGAGGTTCTATTCGTAACGGGCAACTGTGCGCTGCTATTGACTAGGCAGAACTCTGCTTAGTGTATTGCCGAGAAGTGGTTCTTGTAGCCTAGTCGTCAGGATGATAATATGACCAGGACAACGGTCAGGAAGCGATGATAAGAATAAGGGTCGTAGTTCAGGGTGATTCAGAAAGGAGAAACAGAGATTAGGGTGTTTGTTGCAGCATGAGTCTGTGATGTTTGTTGCAGGATAGGTTTATGTTTGTTGCAGCATGAGTCTATGATGTTTGTTGCAGCATGAGTCTATGATGTTTGTTGCAGCACGAGTCTATGATGTTTGTTGCAGCATGAGTCTATGATATTTGTTGCAGGATAGGTTTATGTTTGTTGCAGAATAGGTTTATTTTTGTTGCAGGATGAGTCTATGATGTTTGTTGCAGCATGAGTCTATGATGTTTGTTGCAGCATGAGTCTATGATGTTTGTTGCAGGATAAGTCTATGATGTTTGTTGCAGCATGAGTCTATGATATTTGTTGCAGGATAGGTTTATGTTTGTTGCAGAATAGGTTTATTTTTGTTGCAGGCTAAGTCTATGACGTTTGTTGCAGGCTAAGTCTATAATGTTTATTGCAAGCTAAGTCTATGACGTTTACTGCAGGCTAAGTCTATGACATTTGTTGCAGGCTAAGTCTGTGACGTTTGTTGCAGGCTAAGTCTATGACATTTGTTGCAGGCTAAGTCTGTGACGTTTGTTGCAGTAAGAACAAGGAGTTGGCCATCCAACGAAGTCTTTGACTAATTGAATCGTATTTCTTAGATGTTGCTGGCGTTAGCGTGGCGTTACGTACAATTCGTTCGATATTGCCTTCTCTCTTTTAACCGCTGCGATTGTCTCGAATAACGTAAAACAAGCTAACAAGCTAATCGTTTCCCGTCGTCTATAATAATCGCCAACGTCCCTCGCGTCTTTAACTTTCGCATTTACGTGTGTCGAATAAAACGAGCTACAAGAGGAAGCTTAAGGCGAATATTATTGTGCATTTGTACGGAGCTTCCGTACGTCGAATCTTCGCTTGCCAAACCTCCTCTTCCACTCAGAAATTTCAGTACGTCGAAAGCTCGATAACTGGAAAATCTCAGCTCTTCCCTCGAGGCTCCAGTTACCCAGCTTCCACTGTTGTGATGTGCAATGGTTGTCAGCAGCTGATTTTCGCAGAAGGCCGGTTTGTTTGGTCGAGGATGTGGTCATGGATGATTTTGGCCGGTTCTTAGTCGGAACAATAAGACCTTATCTCTTCTGTTCATGGATTGCCCATGTATCGGCAGGTAGAAGTCCTGAGTTGTGTTACAAGTATAAGGGTTCCTCTTGTTGCATTCCAAATTCCATTCCACCCACGTTCTTTTTCTCTTATCTTTCTCTTCTTTCTTTTATCCATTTGCGGCAATTGCTATCAATTCCTCGGAATTGGAATTATAAATATAATTTTGTTCGCGCGAACATCTTTCATCGTTTCCCTGCCTCCTGTCCATTCCTGAAGTGGATCCCACCTATTTGTTACGCCTAATAGATTTTGGGCTGATTCATGGTGCACATTCTGTGACGAATGACGATGCACATTCCGTGACGAATGACGATGCACATTCTGTGACGAATGACGATGCACATTCTGTGACGAATGACGATGCACCTTCTGTGACGAATGACGATGCACCTTTTGTAATGAACGATGATGTATTCCACTGTTAGGTGAACCGCATAAATTGAGACTTCTTCTTCGTTCAAGATCTAACGCTGAGCGGGTTTCTCGTGGCCTGTTATGATTCTTGATCGTGTTTTGGCACAGTACGAGCAATGGCCCTCTCGAAGAAGCCATTTTCTATTGTTTCTAATTTTTCATTCCAATTTTCTGTACCATTTCCTATCAAAAGAAATAAACTAACGAATTATAAGGAGATAAATGTACGTATCACACGAGATAGTTGGAAAATTGTTTCGAAGCGTAGGAAGTTAAAACAGAAGAGAATTTTCCATTCTTTCACGTGCGTAAAGAACGAAAATATAAAGATGCGCTGTATTATCTATATGTTTTTCTTTTTTATTGAAATAGTGCAACTTCCTTTTACTAGCTGAATCTTCAAGTTCAAGCGTATACTTTGCAATCTTTCTCTCATTCCATTACACAAAGATGTTCCCGGGGAAAATTCGAACGGCATAAAATATTATAGTTTCCAAGTAAATGTTTGAAGAGCTATTATTTCAGAAACAAACATCTCGGTTTTATTACTCGTACACCTTAGCACACGCATGGTGGTGGTCGCCCTTTCATCGAAGCAAGAGGGATGAAACGATGAGCGGAACTTTGGAGAAATATTGTTACAAGTTTCGTGAAAGCATTGCACGCGAAACCACTTTGTTTCGAGTGCAAATATATGGTAAATAAAAACTGCATCGCGTGATATTTCAGTAACAAAAGGGGCGAAATATTTTAGCTAGTAAAGTCAGTTGTTTCGTCCTGTGATATGTAATTCTATAATAAAAATGTAAAATTCTACAAAGCAGCGTCTGTGCCCTACCGCTTTTATATATTAAAGTGAAAAGAGTACATGGCGGTAATCCCCGAAACAAATTGCAAAGAGCGACGCGCAAAATTTGCATGATATACATTTCTCAAACAAAAGCTTGCAACTTAGTAGCCACAAAAAACTGGATTAAATGAAATCACTTTAATATAATCCGTGACGCAAGTATGATACCACATCCATCTTATTAACCCTACGTACGATTGCTCTATCTTGAACAAAAAATTATTAACACATTACGAAGGAGCATTGCTAGTTTACCTTATTCCATCCTTCGGAAATGTATATTCATTCATCCTCTTCGAAATTAATTTTTCTTTTTATCAATAACATAGCATAGTGGTGTTATGATATATTTAAATTAAAAAAAAAATATGGGTTCGACATGATTTTTAAAATGATACGCGCAGTCTCATTTAGAAGATTTTGTACTGTCGTCGATAAATCGTGGCACACATCATTTTAAAAGTCATGTCGAACCCATGTCTTTTTTTTAAATTTAATTCAAATATATCATAACACTACTATGTGCTATTGTTATTGATAAAAGAAAAATTAATCTCAAAGAGGATGAATGAATATACATTTTCGAAGGATGAAATAAGGTAAATTAAAAATTCTCCTTCGTAATGTGAATAATTTTTTGTTCAACATAGAGCAATCGTTTATAATATTTTGTGCTGTCGATAAATCGTGGCACACTTGGTATACCGTTGTTTAGGAAACGCATGGACGAACGTAATTATGAAATGAAGCTTGACACTCGTTATATGCAAAGCGCGGATTTTTTTTAAACATTTATGGGAAATTTAAAGATTCAGAAGTACACAGTACGCGCATAATATGCAGAAATATATGAAATATTTAAGGTACGCTCCTTGTTACAATATTCAGTAGGTGAAACAAATTTCTGTCCAGGTCTTTCGGTTGTGTTCGTAGCAGTGAGAATTTGCAGCTACAAAAATGCACAATCTAATTACAAGCTAAACTAAATTGTCATTTGCGAAGCATTGGGAAAATATAATTCCACTTATTGCAAACTATACATACGTAGGTTTGATTGACTCTACAAAACTATAGATAAATATTGGAAATAAAATTTTTTAATAGCAAATTTAAAAATATCGATCATCCTGTGCATTTTTTAATTCCTTGATTTATCTACGTACAATCGCGTACAATCATCGATAAGAAGAATAAGAAGCTTGAAGAAGACTTGAATTAAGCCAGTTAAATTAATGTCGCGATACAACCACCAGCCCTTAATTTAATTAACTGCAACCAAGTCTCTGTCACGTTACAATTAACCAATCGACGCTTCGAGGTGTCTCTTGCTTAGCAAACTCCTGTCAGAAATCTCATTTCGTCGAAGCTATAGATAACCCTAATCAGGTGCTAAGCGTTTGAGACCCCATTCGTGTGAAAAGTTTCGGTGTGACCGCCACTGCAATAGCTCTAACCATGTGAATTGCGACAGGATGCAACATGGCATTAAGTTATTACATGTAGAAGCGCAAATGGACGATGCAGCGTATAAACGGTTCCGGTTGCATCGAGATTTCTCTGGCGCCAAAGTCTTCTCGTTGCTCCCACTCATATTGTCAGGATCAATATCGTCGATTAGTCGACCGTATATCGCGTTTATCGTAACCAGCCTGCGGATTTTTACGCATTTATTTTAGATTTCGATTTCTGATACGCGAAACGAATCTCCGCAAGTTGCACTTGGTTCTGCTTAGTGGCATTCACGAGGATATTTCCAGCAGAAATGCGAAATTCAATGTTACATCGTATTCCTGCTGATTAATTGGCTGTGCAAGTATGTCAAATTTCGTGCCATTCATCTGGATACGACTGGGAAAATTCGCTACGTAGAAAATACGATGAAACGACGTTTCTCATTGGGAAATAAGCGCGCGTGCCAATATTTTCTGTACCGCTGCATGCATCACGAGAGAATTGCTTTTGTTTCTTTTTTTTTTTTTTTTTTTTTTCGAACGAGCAAGAAGACAGACGAATGATGAGAGTGTAGAGTCAGCAACGCTCATACGATGATGTTCGTTTCTGTCGATGCTGATGCCCCTACGGACTGCGAGTTCGCTTATCGCATTCGAATCTTAGTGTTTTCCCGCTCGGATGGCTGGAATTGTTGGAGCAACTGCGGCAATGCGTGCATGCGTGCGTAAATACTGTGTGCTCGTGTATACTCCGGAGGCCGTGTGCATGCCGGGCAAATCGCCCAGGCAACGGCAGAAACGCACGCGAACGGGGGAACGTGTTCGCCGTCGTGTAGCGGTAGGCAATGAGAGGCAACCGCAGGAAGAAAGAGGAGCGACAGAAGCGAGGATACCGAAGGACAGGCTCATTGAGATGGAAGGCAATTTACCGACTATCAGACGAGGATGAACGCATGCCACGCGCCTGACGAGGAGAACACAAAGAGTTGGCGAAAGAGACAGACAAGGAGAGAGCAAGGTTTTTTCCTGTGTGTACAGCCTTAGGTTTCTTTTCATCCGTTTTCTTTTGAACACTAGTAGTATGGCCAATCTGTAACGTTGATCTAAAGGCACGCAGTGACTCACGAATGTAGGTGGTTGAACATTTGCGTGTGCATCGCACGTATTATGTAGAGCAGTTTGACATTTTATTAGCCGCACCATGGGAAATTTCAAACTAATTAGAAAATCAGCGTGGAAGATATTGTTTAGCGCAAGTATACGTTTCACAGAAATTGGAAGAATATCGTAGCGAATTATCCGTCGCTTTAATCATTTTTCCGACCACTCGTCATATGTCGAAGGTCATTCGCACTGCATATTCGCAATTTTTGATTAGATGTATGTTTCTGGTAACTTCTATGTATACTTTTGCCAATACAAACACGGTAGTCGCGTGTAATGAAACTTAAGAGAACATATAATATGTTTGTAGAAAGTTCCTGCAAGTGTTGCAGTACTTTCGTAAGCAAGACACTATGATACGCGTAAATGACGATAATTAAAATTGTACGATAAAAGGAGAGACACATAGATGTGTGTATTCGTTTCATCATAGGTTCCCATTCTAATTAATATTGCCATTAATATTGCCAAGATTCTGGCAATCGTAAAATTTATAGTTCTCAATTCTGATTCGAAGATTATTTTCGAAGATTTTTTAAGTGATCGTATAATATGTTTAACGAAAGAGGAACATGTTTTTCAAAATAATATAATTTAGAGGGAAGGTAAGATACGCTGTCATGCAAATGTGATTAGTATCTTTTTTTTAACAATCCTTTTCTGAACTACGTTAGAGCCAACCTTAAGCTTAAGTAGCTCTCTTCCTTCTCGCAGTTTACAATTATGCAGAGAAATAATTTGTGAGCTGCGCTCAAAGTCAAATTAAAAATGCGATCGAAAGATAATCGTTTCGTGCCTTTTAATTAACCCGTTCCATAAAATGAAGATCTCGGCCGAGCAACCACATCAAAATACGTTCGCAATCGTTTCGCCAAGTCGTACGACGCGCAGACACGTGACAAAAATTATGGCAAAAAGTGGAAAAACGAAAAGGCTCGGCGAGAGAAGAGCTGAACGTTCGAAGGAGACGCGAAAGAAGCTGTGCACGAGCGGAGGAAGGTGCAGACCGCATGCGCAGTTGCGCGGATAGCGTTCATTCCTTGAGAATGTAAGTGCGAAACACAGGACTTAAGGATACAACAAGGCTAATCTCGAAAAACAACGGTGGCCCTCGATATCGTACGACCACGAGGAATTTAGAAAACTCCGTTGCGCCTAATCGCATCCAATTCAGCCTGCTAATAACAAGACGAAAATGAAATATTACAGACACGTTAACGCGCACCTGTGAATACGTGTGCGTTTCATAAATTTGATCTCTGGCTGCAAAGTCACCGCGAAATAAATACTTAACGTTCTACAACTGCGATTTTGTTTTTTTTTTTTTTTTTTTTTGTGTTCACGAGAAAAAAAATTATGGCTACGCAGGTTTCTCGTTACGATGGGAGGCAGGTGAATTTATAGCTGCTATAAAATAGGTTGCTCGGTGCGCACGAAATAATATATATATATAAAAAAATATATTTATATAATACACGAGTATATGGAATTTCCAAGTTACACGGTGTTACGATCAAAATACGTATCTATATGTGTGACACTGGTAACGTGAAATACGACTAATAGAGGAATTTTCATAATCCTAAAGTATCATGATTTATTCTCGGGATAACGCTCTAGAGCTAACAAGTACGTCAAACTGATGTATTACGAGCTTCTGCTAACTATTTTCTAACTTTTGACAAGATTGATATTGAAATTGAACTATATTCGAATGTCACAGTGTATAGGGAACATTGCAAAATGTTCAAAATGATGCAGGCATTAATTATCGCCAGCAGATTCGATAATTTGGAACTTTGCTATTTTACCATCAGGTGGGCTCTGTATCTGCGATCAGAATTTTCCATTTATATTCGTCGACTTTAGGGAAAATTTCTATGGCATACGTTGCAGTGCCTGGCGACTTCGTCGAAGGAAGAAAGAACGACACGTTCGAGTTTACTGTTTGGAATTAAGGATAACTGGTAACAAGTGGCGCTAGTGATATAAACAAGGCCAGAAAGTTGCGCGGAACTTGACGACGGCCGCGTAGCGGCGCAATAACGAACGTGGAACGAACGCCACGGAGGTACTACGTTCTTCCTTCTCGCACTTTGTACTCGTTAAGGTCGCCGGTGCAATGGTCAGGGGCAAAGGCATAACTAAGCGGCTGTACGTGATGCTCGGCCGGTGGCTGCGTGTGCACGCGCGCCACGAAGCGAAGTTTACAGTTAGCCACTTTAAAAACAACACTGGCTGGCCGTCGGAGCGAGAAGGAGCGGCCGGTGAACACGCTGAACGCGGACGAACCACGCTGGAACGTGGCGCGCGGGAGAAGAGAACGAAAAGCTGTGACGCGCGCGATCGCCGTGGCCTGTGGTAGGGGAAGGACAAGCGAGGAAAGAAAAGGAGGAAGGGAAAAAACGACAAAGACGAGAGAAACGCGCAATCATCGCCGTCGAAGAGAGCAAGCGGGGGGTTGAGAGAGGCGCAGCAACAGCGGCGGCGGCGGCGGTGGCAGCAACGACGACGGCGACGACGATGACGACGATGACGACGCTGGGATCAGTGGCGATGGTAGCTGCTGCAGAGCAGAGAGATGGCGGCGGGGGAGGAAAAAGTGGTCGCGGTGAAGGGAGAGAGAAGAGACACGGACTCTATAACGAGACAAGGTTGGCAGGTCATCGGTTGTTTGGTGGGACGAGGATAGTCGACACTGGCATCAGGCCATGAGAAAGAAGGCTCCCAGGCATACTACTCGCCTCCTCCCTCTCTCCTCTCTCCTCTCTACTCTCTTGTTACTCGGTGGGAGCGAGTGAGACGTGAGAAATGCACGTGAGAGACGACTCCGTAGCCTGTGTGTGACTTTGTGCTCGCTAAGGACGAAGAGAGGCGCGTGTGTAGATACGAGAAGAGCGAAATGGAGACGGGATGGGAAAGAGACGAAATGACACGCTGGCAATGAGAAAGACGGAGACACCGGTGAGAAGAAGCAAAAGAACCAAAAATGCCTGACTGGCTGGCTCCACTGTTTCTCCTCATCGTCGTCGTCGTCGTCGTCGTCGTCGTCGTCGTCGTCGTCGTCGTCGTCGGTCTTTCTCCTCTTCTTCTTCTTTCGGTTTTGCTCGCTCGCGCGCCGCTTTATCGGTCCCTGCAGCTCGCATCGGCGAACGTTTGCATGACAAAGACGGGGAAAAGGCCATGGAAAGGCGCGCGTTCTACGGCGCAACGCGCCAACGCTGTTCTCCGCGCGAAGGACGATCGTAACGCCGCATACTGGGAAGATTCTGAAATTGTGCGGCGATACGGAGCCCTGGAGAATATGAGCGCTGGAAATAGTGTCTCCGTTCCTTGAAACGACGATTCTCTGTCCAACGAGCGTTATATATTGTTATTTCACGTTAGAACGCGGGATTATTATTCGAACGCGACTGCAGGGCGTAGCCGGGTTCGTTAAATTCCAGCGGAAGGTGCAGGCAGGCAGCTTGATCAGCGTACGCAATGAAACTCGCGAGAAGATTTTATTCGACCAGTTAAACGATTTCGCGATTTACGGATATCGCCGTGTCGCCACGGGAATGCGACTGGATTTTACGATTTCTGAAAAAGAATCTTTTTTGCCCCTTCGGCGAATGAAGAAGCCAACGTACCTTGCTCTACATAGAACCTGTAAAATATTTTCGCAGCCTGACACTCCTACCTGATTGCGATTATTATCGATCGTAAAGTCAAACGAGTTTCTTTATCTCAGTTGCTTTATCAAGCTTCTTCTTCTTCCAACGCGCCCAGCAAATGGATAGGAAAAAACGTCATAAACTGCTGTATATGGAATCGCGCGAAATGTTTCCATGACTCGTGAGATTCCTCGGTCGAATTTTCCTCGGTTTAATTATCGGAAGCTTCTCCTTTCTTCGATGAGCCAACGGATTGATGCAACAAACTTTACCTACACAGCGCTGCGGAATTCTGTAAAGCATTTTCCAAGACGAGATACTTCCCTCGTAACAGTGGTTGCGGCAATCGCAAGATCTATCAGATTTGCCTGCTGCCTCGGTTACCGAAATTGCGTCGAATCGTTTCCGATTAAGTTTTCTCGAAAACACTTGGAAAACCCAATTGCCTTTCGTTTCCCGTCAAACTTTTCGAACAGCGCGGACTCGCTGCGTCTCGCATCTCGCGGCATCCTGCGTTCTGGTTTCCTGTGCACGGCGTGGCGACCAGCGAAGAGGAAGGACCGGTTCCAAAGGATGCTCTTGCCTCTCGTCCTTCGTGCCGTGGCTCCTTCTCCTCCTTACTTCTGCTTCCTCCACCACCTTCTCTCCACCGTTGCCCTCTATCCTCGCGGTTCTCTCTTTTTCCTCCTCTTCATCGTCGTCGTTCGCATCGGCTTCGCCGTTCTCCCTGCACGCACCAACCTCAACTAACAGCTCCTGCCTCCCTCCCTCCCTCCCTCCCTCCGCCCTCCTCCTCTGGCCGATCCTCGTCTTGATAATTTATTTTTAATAAAAGAGGCAGCGCCATCTTCGGCCGGCAGAAAGAGCGCCATGGGAAACTCACCGTGCCGGTTCGTTTGCCGAGCACTCCCCTGCTCGAAAGGGATCCTTTTCACGGACGATCGATTCCTCTAGCTGTTCCACGAGCTGCCACGAGGTATAACCCCGCCACGGGTGTCTCTTCTTCTTCTTCTTCTTCTTCGTCTTTTTCTTTATCTTCTTTGTCGTGCAAGGTCGGGACCTTGCAAGCCTCACCGAGAAGTCCTCCGGCTGGCATACCACGGTCATTACGAGCCGCGCTATCGGCCAACACAGAGAAACGATCCTCGAGGGCTCGAATCGATACGCACGCGGTACCTGCCCCCGTAAAAAGCCAAGCGGACGCTCGTTTTCTCTTGGCGATGCGCCCGTGGCACTCTCGGCTGCTTTGGACCCAGCGGTAGCCACTTTGAATCCGCGCAAATCAGCCGGATTGATGATGGAAAGCACGCTACTGGTAAACGAGCGGCTCGCCTAACCGCGCACACGTGAGCCACCGTAGAAAGACGATAGGAATCGCTCCGAGAATTTAACTCTTTAGGCGTCACGGCCGCCTGTACGCGTCGGTGAATGTCATCGGCATGCGGTATAGACGCATACCATAGTCTCTGTGAATCGTGCAACACTCGGGATACGGTTAAGTGAGGATATTACAAGCGCTAGATGAAGATTACGAGGGAAGAATATGGTTGGTGTATAGTTTGTCGAATTTTTCAGCTTGGTGTCGCGCGGTGTTGGACAGCGTGAGCTTTGAAATTTTTGTTTTACTTTGTCGCTGTAATAATTTTCTTCCAAGAGGCTGAAAAATTCGTGCGGATAGAATAGGAACAACGTGTTTCTATTTCTCTGAAGAATTAGATGATGTCTTTAAAACTGTTTGTGAAATATTGCCTATAGTAGTTGCTAGAGTAACAGAGTCCTTAATTCAACGTATTTATGTCATCTAATAAATAACCAGTTAAAGAAGAAATATTCAAATTCAGCAACAGATGTAATAATAACGTTAACAAGCACCAGAACCCATTAGTTTCCCAATTACTCGACACGACGGATCAGATCCGCAGACGAAGAAGACGTTACCCTTCAGATTGAAGCATCAGATTCAACTAGAATCAAACATACTATAAACTCTTATAGTCCAAGTTGCAATTCTCAATGAGAATTGATTGTAAAAATTCTACCAAATAAAAGAAAAATCTAATAAATAACGACGGCCCCAGGGACGTAACACCGATGATCTGTTAACATACCTGAAGGCGTCTATATACATACGTAGGTATTGACTTTACAAAACTATAGAAAAATATTGGAAATATAATTTTTTCATAGCAAGTTTAAAAATATCGATCGTTCTGTGCATTTTTTAATTCCTTGATTTATCTACGTACAATCACGCGTACAATCGTCGATAAGAAGGATAAGAAGAAGCTTGAAGAAGACTTGAATTAAGCCCATTAAATTAATGTCACAACCACAAGCCCTTAATTTAATTAACTGCGACCAACCAAGTCTCCGTCACGTTACAATTGACGACGTATCTTACCAAAAATCCTCTGTCTCTCGCTTTAAAG
Organism: Bombus pyrosoma; assembly: GCF_014825855.1. NCBI lineage: Eukaryota > Metazoa > Arthropoda > Insecta > Hymenoptera > Apidae > Bombus > Bombus pyrosoma. The sequence continues at coordinate 1,372,451 of NC_057786.1, read as the reverse complement.
CGAACTCCTGCCAGAAATCTCACTTCGTCGAAGCTGCACGTAACCCTAATCAGGTGCTAAGCGCTTGATTGTGAAAATTCTACCAAATAAAAAGAGAGGAAAAACTTAATAAACAACGATGGTCGCATGGACGTAACATACTGGAAGGCGAGCTACGCTCGGTGGAAAGATAAGCTTGGAAATAAAATTTTCAAAGCCAATCTACCAGATAAATAATCCTTGGCTGTTGGGAAAACGCGATATCTGTCTATCAGTCATCTTCAATTTTCGTCGTCGCGATTACCAAAATTGCCGGCGCATAAAAAATGCAACGTCCAGTTACGAACGAGCAGACACACAGGCTGGAAATTGTTAACTCCTGTAATTGATAAGATAGAAAACACGTTAACAAACGGTATTAATATTGATGGGCCGCGTATACATGGGTGGACGTGAACGCGTGTGAACCCAGCGTATGTGTTTTGGCGTGTAGGTGCACGCACGCTAACCTACGTGTCGAATAACAATGGGGTGGCAACGTTATCGATAAATTACCATTACCGTTAGTGCCACTGTTGGTTACGTTATCATGTAGCATCTCTATTCGCGAACGATGCGCCGTACTGATAGTCTATTTAGCTTCCTCGTATGATGAGAACAGAGGTACGCGCGTCAGCTATTTAGTCGGCTCCCCTCTCCTTTTATCTTTCCCTCCCACGAACTATAACATAATTATTTCTAGACGTGCATTCTTTGCACGTCGAAGAAATTTTTCCTTTTTCTTTCTTTCTGCAGTACAATTTGTGGAAGAACATTAATTAAAAATTGGGGAATGTGACAATAAATTTTTCATGCTTCGGATATTAATCGAAAGATGTTGAATATCGATTAAAAATTAGGGAACATCATATTATGGATACACACACTCGAGTGCTTTGATCGTCGAGAGAGAAAATTGCTGTTTTCGTGCCATTTCTGAGAAGCGAATAACATTGTAGCAAAGTATCGATTGATCGTTTTAAAAGAAGTTGATTATTGCTTAGATCTTTGAATGAGTCAGTTATGAGTAATTATTGCTTAGATTTTTGATATTTGGGACATAGATGGAAAGATTTTTATGAAAACAGCAAGTAGCAATAGCAAGGAAGAAAAGGAACAATTTTAATACTTGAAATATTAATTAATGTTGGTTCGAATGAGTCAGTTGTGAGTAATTATTGCTTACATTTTTGATATTTGGAACATAGATGGAAAGATTTTTATGCAATCAGCAAGTAGCAATAGCAAGGAAGAAAAGGAACAATTTTAATACTTGAAATATTAATTAATGTTGGTTCGAATGAGTCAGTTGTGAGTAATTATTGCTTAGATTTCTGATATTTGGAACATGGAAAGATTTTTATTCAGTTAGCAAGTAGCAATAGCAAGGAAGAAAAGGAACAATTTTAATACTTGAAATATTAATTAATGTTGGTTTGAATGAGTCAATTATGAGTAATTATTGCTTAGATCTTTGATATTTGGAACATAGATGGAAAGATTTTTATGCAAACAGCAAGTAGCAATAGCAAGGAAGAAAAGAAACAATTTTAATACATGAAATATTAATTAATGTTGGTTCGAATGAGTCAGTTGTGAGTAATTATTGCTTAGATTTCTGATATTTGGAACATGGAAAGATTTTTATTCAATCAGCGAGTAACAATAGCAAGGAAGAAACAAAGAACAATTTTAATACTTGAAATATTAATTAATGTTGGTTCGAATGAGTCAGTTGTGAGTAATTATTGTTTAGATTTTTGATATTTGGAACATGGAAAGATTTTTATTCAAACAGCGAGTGGCAATAGCAAGGAAGAAAAGGAACAATTTTAATACTTGAAATATTAATTAATGTTGGTTCGATTGAGTCAGTTGATCGTATCGCATGTTGAGTTAATTTTTTCAATAATGTCTGCTGTTTTGCATAATCTTGACATTTTCTAAATTATCGATTCGCTTTATTAATAAACGATGTAGGTCGGAAAAGTGGATTAACTAATTACAGGAAATTGTCTGAGATATTTAATATACGGCTGCTGATGAATGGAACGTGTAGGCAAACGTTATAAGTAATGAATACACATCAGCTGTTTACATCTACGATATTTATTTTGCTACATATCTTGTATCGTACATAGACGTGACATCGTAAGGTAAATGAATAATGTACGAACATTATTGACCACGATGTTATCTAGCAACGTGACAACTGTGATAAAGGTAATTGATTAATAATACATTATTCGATTTACCATAAAATTTTATTACTATTCGATACGTAAGAAAGTAGATGAGTCTGATCGGTAAATACTTGGATGGAAAAACGTAATATTCGAAGAATTGAAATAGTGTTGATCAACGTCATTAATAAAATAATTTTTCTGACACGTACATATATGTCCACCATATGAACTGTAAATTTAACAAAATTTCAAACGTCGTTTAGATGGATTTTTGTCTCGTTAAATTTGCTTTCACCGATCCGCCTAAGCTTAAATAAACAGCTGTAAAAATTCACAGTCCGTTAATGACAACTCTCAGTCCTCATTTGCATTACAATCACATTACATTATACATACGTCGCGTCGTTATTCATTTCGACTTACGTTGGCATTTGTTAAACGTAGTCACGTTGGTCGTGCAGAAAATCGCTCGTCTATTCGCTTTCTTTTTATCTGTAGAATTTTGATAACCTAACGAGATGTAAAAGTCTCGACAGTAACAGATAATAAAATGTCCTGGTCGATTCTTTTTCGAACGAGCGAAATGAAGCGATTTTCATCGTGGTCCGGCGAGTTGTACTCGAGCATAATAAATCAGCGTGTCGCGCGAGCAGACTTTCGAGCACGAGGCATTGATGGAAATTTAATCTGATGAAAAAGACACTCGAGTAGGATTTTAATATCGCGAATCTGTCAGGAACAAAGCGGCACGCTCCTCTGCGTCACCGCGTGATTAATAATTTATTATCTGTCTATTGGCGGACAGCGAGTCGTTTAGCGTGCCATCGAACTAGCACCAGGGAAATTTAGCAAATTTTCACGCTTGTACCGATCGTTCTATTCGCTTTCATCGGATCCGCCCTTATTATATTATTGCAATAACAAATTGCAATAATATTTTGTCGCCAAATCTTCTATCTCGCGTCGATCTTGTAAACTTTTCTTCTCAGAAGAAATATTTTTCTACTTCTCCGTAGATCATTTTGGTTGTTTGTCGTTCTCAGACTGAGAATTCTTCGCAGAGCATTTTGTTTGTCGTTCTCAGACCGAGAATTCTTCGCAGAGCATTTTGTTTGTCCTTCTCAGACTGAGAATTCTTCGTAGAATATTTTTTTTGTCGTTCTCAGACTGAGAATTCTTGGTAGACCATTTTATTTGTCCTTCTCAGACTGAAAATTCTTCGCAGACTATTTTGTTTGTCTTTCTCAGACTGAAAATTCTTCGTAGAATATTTTTTTTGTCGTTCTCAGACTGAGAATTCTTCGCAGAGCATTTTGTTCGTCGTTCTCAGACTGAGAATTCTTCGCAGAGCATTTTGTTCGTCGTTCTCTGACTGAGAATTCTTCGCAGAGCATTTTGTTCGTCGTTCTCAGACTGAGAATTCTTCGCAGACCATTTTGTTTGTCGTGCTCAGACTGAGAATTCTTCGTAGAATATTTTTTTTGTCGTTCTCAGACTGAGAATTTTTGGTAGACCATTTTGTTTGTCGTTCTCAGACTGAGAATTCTTCGTAGACCATTTTGTTTGTCCTTCTCAGACTGAGAATTCTTCGCAGACTATTTTGTTTGTCCTTCTCAGACTGAAAATTCTTCGTAGACCATTTTGTTCGTCGTTCTCAGTCTGAGAATTCTTCGCAGACCATTTTTTTGTCGTTGTGAGACTGAGAATTCTTCGTATGTGATTTTAATTTTCCAACTTGCTCGCGAAAGTTACACGTACAAACGTATTCAAGATGGAGCGTGTGCAGCTTATTGAAAGCTGGAAATTCCATAAGTTAGAATTTAATGCACGTGTCCATCTCGCAGCGTTTAAAATTTCAAGGAAGATGATTCATAATTTGTATTGCAAGAAAAAATGTACAAGCATATCCGGACAAAATATTTCTCCTGCTGGAGAATTGAATGAAAAAGAATAGAAATAAAGAGCGAATCGTAAATAAAACTGGTGGGAAAAAAGAAGAAAGAGGAGGCAGAAAGAAAGAAAAAATTGCGGTACTGTTATGTGATACCGACGTTTCGGTGGTCGTTGAAAGTCGAATGCAATGGTCGGTGAGGGGAAAAAAAAAAGAAAAAAAAAGAAAAAGTAGTATGATTTACCGTCGATTTTCTATTCCCAACGAGCCAGACCTCTCCAATATTTAGATGTCAATTTTTCCTTGTTCAATGTTTTATAAAAGAGTTGGACGTGTAGGTGGGACGAAAGTGCGACATTTTTTTATGGCTATTTCTCACGTCAATATGTCTTATCGCACTGCATTCTTAGCACAGCTACGATATAACAATTTCAAATCGAATATTTGATGCTTTTTTCGTCGCCACGTGTACCGATAAATTTCAATTTTATATAATCGTTCGATTACATCGCCTGGAGAATTTTATCTTTGAAAAATACACCGTATCGTTAATTTTCGACGTGAAAAAAGGAAAAAGAAATGTATTTACTTGATAAGCGTGATATAATAAATACGATGTTACGATGTGGTTACATTGATGTTCTGTTTCTCTTTGAAGGAAAGCGATTTTAATCCGCGTTGCAGTGTGCAATCGATAAGCGATAAACTGTAATTTTTCCGATAAACTATTATTATACAAATTGTTACCTAAGCTTTGAAGTTATTTTTTGAAATTAACTTCTTGTATATGGTAATACGTTAATTAAGATTTCTCGCAAAGATATGCATCATAGCGATGCGCAGGCTGCTGATTTATAAGGAATAACATGTATTTTGTAAAATTGTTCTTTATTAAAAAGCTGATTCATACGAAACTTATGTTAAGGGTACACGTTTGAACGAGAATTAATTTTTTAAAATATTCAACCATTATGTATTAAAATATATACAATGTTATACAGCGTATATTATATTAAACATTGAAAGTAGCTTTATCCATAGTCATTTGAATCTACGCTTCCTCGTAATTTCAAATAGAATAATTTTTCTATTCAGGATATTCTGCCGTGTTATTATGAACATCTGACGGCGTAAATTTCACGCTATCGAACAGCTTAAGTTAATAATTCCAGGTAAACGCGTGCAGTTGACGAACGATTTATCGTAATTCGTCTAACCACCAATTATTTCGCAGCTAATTTTAAACCAATTACAAGCATTTCAGTGTATTTTCTAAACGATCTATTAGGAAAATCATTTATTCCTTTAATTATATACAGCTTCTCCTACTAAACCATAGTTATTAATTACGCAATTATCGATAGAAATCTAAAAAGAGAGAGAGAGAGAGAGAGAGAGAGAAGGTCGAGAATTAAAATTCAACTCTCTTGGGACTCATTTTACATCGATAGTTCTATAATTAGGAAACTTCGACATTCATATTTGTAAAAATAATCCTTTTCCTATCGCGTACACCGTTTTACAACTACCATCTTATTATCATCCACGTTCGACAGCACAAATTTCACGCTGTTGAATAACACACACTGGTCCGTTAAGATTTTTCATTTTCCTGAACGCGCAAAGACACAAACTGGATTCTAATTTGAGTTCTCGGAAAAGGGCCTTATGGCAAAAGAAGAAATTCTTACGACTGATTGGCAACAATTTCTCAACATTATTTTTCCTTCATTTTTATAACAATTTCATTTTTATTACTTAATTTTTTCGTTATATTCGAATACTCTACAATTTTAATACGCCGTACATCTACTCAAACGTCGCAAATAATTGTACAGTCGAAGGAAAAAAGCAGCTCGTGTGCTTTCATCAAATGTTCACCAGAGAAATGTGTTTCGTCCAACGTCTTATTTTTTCCAAGGATAATAATCAACGTTTAAAACACAAGTCGTGTAGCGTAGACTTGTCGAGAAGGAAACATCCTGAGTGCTACAGAGCTGCTGGCTCTGCGATGAAAGTTGCTCTAGCCTAGCAGCCAGCTAGAAGCCTGTTCTCTGGCTACTTTCTAAATTTAGGCGGTCTTGCTTTCACGCGCCGAATTTCTGCGCTAAATCACGTCCAACGTAACGTGCCCCTAAACGCGGTTATTATTCTTGACACGCGTTAGCCAATAACGTTAATCGAGTCGCCTAGAAAAACGCTCGATCAATTTTCCGCTTTACGTCCGCCGCGAACGACGATTCACTGGCAACGCGAACAACTAACAAACAGTTTTATTGTTTGCGTTTAATTGCACCGACGGACCTGTTAGACAGAAAAAGAGAAAAGGAGCCACGAGAGAATTTTATGCCGAAGAAATTTCATTTTCTAGCAGATTTCTTTCTTCGGAATATTATATCGTATCTGTTTGTTTCAGTCCGATGGCTTAGAAATTTTTCACTCTTTTGGCTCTGTACCGGTCTATAAACGTAAAATTAAATTTTCAGATAACTATAGCAGCATAAAGATATATCAATTTCTCGAGAATGTGTTAAGGAATAGGTGCGAAGGTTAGAATTTATTTGTTGGATATGTCTCCACCTGCGTGTGCTTTTTCATTTCACCTGGCTAATTTGCTCGATCGATTGCAATTGTTTAATTCGTCGCTGGCAATTGAAAGACTGGAAAGCGATGAAATTTCGAACGAAATCTGGTTTAATGTGGAATAGATAGGGAGACAGCACACATATGATAAAATAATTTCATATATAGTAATATTGCAATATCCTGTAATATTTTAGAATATCGATTCTGGTTAATTAGCCTCGCACTGACAAAAGCGTTTCACGTTACTTGAATTTAAGCAATTTAAAATCAAGTTACCGATCAATCGGAACGAATATAGAAACTTGAAATATATTGGAAATTAAAAATAGTCGCTCACCTTTATGAAACTATTATCAGTCAATGAGAAATGGAGCAATAGTTTTATCAAGGAATAAACCCATTTTCATATGTATATAGCAATCGTACTTGTTCGCGAAGATTGTAATTTTTGCCAGTACAACGCTTGTTTTCCCCCAGAAACAAAAACCTAACACGAACAATTATACTTTTTATTTTAGAATTCAATTTTTATTTTTAATAATGTTTATTAAAGAAAGAGATTAGAAGAAGGATTTCATACATTTGAATTGAAAAAATATCTGTAGCTTGATGCAAGAACATCTACATTTTTAATTTCGTTGGAATTAGCAACTGCGATCAGCGAGCCAACCGCTCTTCTTCTGCTAATTCGCTCAAGTCAGTTCGATTCAATTTTTATTTTTAATAATGTTTATTAAAGAAAAAGTTTAGAAGAAGGATTTCATACATTTGAATTGAAAAAATATCTGTAGCTTGATGCAAGAACATCTACATTTTTAATTTCGTTGGAATTAGCAACTGCGATCAGCGAGCCAACCGCTCTTCTTCTGCTAATTCGCTCAAGTCAGTTCTTTTCTCACGACCAGTTCTCACTTTTACAGCAAACATTGACACAGATTTCTACAAAATTCTCTGTCGACCCTGAAACAATTAGGATTTGTAATAAGAACGTTAGGAACAAAAGATTTCAATTTTCGTCCCGAACCAGCGATAAATCGCAAAGCTAAAACGAACCGAACCAAACAAGGCATAGACACGTAAAAACTCTTTCTCCTCCGAACGTTCCTCGATTCCTCCACTTTCGACCGTGACCGAAACGTTTCTTTGGAAGCCCCCTAAAGAAAAAAAAAAAAGAAAAAATAGCAGTAACGGGACTCGTAGTAACGTTCACGCTGGTACGAGAACGTCGAACGATCGAACCACCGTTCGTCGCTCTGACACGAACCAACGAAAGAGGAAAAACACGTACGTTGGTCGAACAGTGAACGCTAATGCTCTCTATAAAATACTCTGGCGATACCGACTGAAATTAACTCGCCTGAGAAACCGTTGCAAGCGTACGGCACACCGCCGGATGTGTATAGATGGTGGAGTATGTGATTCACGGTATGACTCAAGCGTTAGCTGCAAGAGAAGGCGCGCCTGGATCGCGCGTTTTCTAACTGGCCAGTCGCAGCGCAACTTAATGCCCGTGGTAGAAAGATCCGACAGGACTGACCGAGATCGCCGTTCTGGAATCTCGATTTCTCGGTGCAGCTACCTGTTTCGACACCTGTTATCGATATCGCGCGTGATATCCGCTAATTACGGCGAGATGTTGTTGCATTTGTTCGAAGATGATAGTTATCGATATTACGGAAGCTGTGACCCGTTGGCGATTTTTCGTTGCTGCCGCCAACTGGTTCGATAAATTGCGATTGCTTCTCGGGATCAGGCGATTAGATAATTAGCAGATTGCGGCGGATGTTTATCAAGGCGTATGTAAATTCACGTTTATGTTGGTGGAATCAAAGAAACGGAAACCGAACGCAGATTTGTTCTCGATATTACGAAAGAGCTGCGACTTGTTAACAATTTTTGCTTGATTTTTCCCAACCAGCCTGGTAAATTGCGATTAGATAATTAGCAGATCGCGGATGTTTATCAAGACGTATGTAAATTCACGTTTACGTTGGTAGAACTGAAGCTGTATCGAGACTTGCTCTCGCTATTACGGAAACTGTGACTTGTTAGCAATTGTTTTCACGTAATAACGCGACCAGTTGGAATTGATGAAATTGGACGATTGGTAGATTACGGATGTTCATCAAGATGTACGTAAATTTACCTTCACGTTGGTAGAACTGAAGAAACGGAACTTAAATTGAGATTTGTTCTCGCTATTACGGAAGCTGTGACTTGTTAGCAATTGTTTTCACGTAATAACGCGATCAGTTGGAATCGATGAAATTGGACGATTGGTAGATTACGGATGTTCATCAAGATGTACGTAAATTTACCTTCACGTTGGTAGAACTGAAGAAACGGAACTTAAATTGAGATTTGTTCTCGCTATTACGGAAGCTGTGACTTGTTGGCGATTGTTTTCACGTAATAACGCGATCAGTTGGAATCGATGAAATTGGACGATTGGTAGATTACGGATGTTCATGAAGATGTACGTAAATTTACCTTCACGTTGGTAGAACCGAAGAAACGGAACTTAAATCGCGATTTGTTCTCGCTATTACGGAAGCTGTGACTTGTTAGCGATTGTTTTCACGTAATAACGCGACCAGTTGGAATCGATGAAATTGGACGATTGGTAGATTACGGATGTTCATCAGGATGTATGTAAATTTACCTTCACGTTGGTAGAACTGAAGAAACGGAACTTAAATTGAGACTTGTTCTCGCTATTACGGAAACTGTGACTTGTTGGCGATTGTTTTCACGTAATAACGCGACCAGTTGGAATCGATGAAATTGGACGATTGGTAGATTACGGATGTTCATCAAGATGTACGTAAATTTACCTTCACGTTGGTAGAACTGAAGAAACGGAACTTAAATTGAGATTTGTTCTCGCTATTACGGAAGCTGTGACTTGTTAGCGATTGTTTTCACGTAATAACGCGATCAGTTGGAATCGATGAAATTGGACAATTGGTAGATTACGGATGTTCATCAGGATGTACGTAAATTTACCTTCACGTTGGTAGAACTGAAGAAAAGGAACGTGAGTCGAGACTTGTTCTCGCTGTTATGGAAGCTGTGACTTGTTAGCGATTGTTTTCACGTAATAACGCGACCAGTTGGAATCGATGAAATTGGACGATTGGTAGATTACGGATGTTCATCAAGATGTACGTAAATTTACCTTCACGTTGGTAGAACTGAAGAAACGGAACTTAAATTGAGATTTGTTCTCGCTATTACGGAAGCTGTGACTTGTTAGCAGTTGTTTTCACGTAATAACGCGACCAGTTGGAATCGATGAAATTGGACGATTGGTAGATTACGGATGTTCATCAAGATGTACGTAAATTTACCTTCACGTTGATAGAACTGAAGAAACGGAACTTAAATTGAGATTTGTTCTCGCTATTACGGAAGCTGTGACTTGTTAGCGATTGTTTTCACGTAATAACGCGGTCAGTTGGAATCGATGAAATTGGACGATTGGTAGATTACGGATGTTCATGAAGATGTACGTAAATTTACCTTCACGTTGGTAGAACCGAAGAAAAGGAACTTGAATCCAGATTTGTTGTTTTATCCTCTAAATACACGTAACAAGTACCGTAGATATTTCACACATTTTTATCTATTCTGTACGTTTCACGCATTCGAATTTCCCATAAATGCGTCATGAACATGGGCAATTGATAATTAGTTCTGTGGACGCTTTGATCGATTTGTATTTAGAACGTACGATTATCATTAATCTGTAGAAATGAACGACAATCTAATCTAATGCCAGAAAAGAACACTTGCTCGCTGTCTGTTTATCAGATCAACGTAAAGAAATCATAAAACTTGAAGCGTTTATTTAACAACTCATAGTAATATAAATTAATTTAAAAGCAATATTAATAACAAACAAACTCGTTCAATTCGATTTCGTATTTTACACGCTATGTACTGGTTTGTTTTCTGGTTTGTTTTCCCAAGAAATATATTAAAATGTGTTAAACTTACACTTAAACGCACGAACGTTCTCATCATCTGCTAACAAGCCATTAGAGCGATTGATAGGATTCGTCTCGTGCCTTTTCACTTTAAAAAACTATACCCGCGCGACTATTCCTTCTACTTTGAATTTGTTAACTCTGGAGCAAAGGCTCGCCACATGTGTGACATCTTGCTTTTTCTTTAATGTCTTTTAATGGTGGCATAAATCGTGCGGGAATGCTCGAATAGTTTAAAATCCATGCTCCTCGCGGACCTTCCATTTACGCTTTTTGTACAACAGCGTGCCTCTTACGGTAAATTTAATCCTGTTAATCGAATGCGTATGTCGGTCGACGAGCTTGATAACAAAATTGATATTTTCTATGATTCTAAAACGGACTTGACCGTTGCCAGCAGTTGTTACTTGTAATAAATGTTCTCAATTATCTTTATCCATTCTTTTCTCTCGTCTGATTTATCGTCTACGTTTCTCATCTTCTTTCTTCGTCCCGCGTACTGCTGGATGGCGTTCCTCCTTGCTAAATACGCGCTATGTTTTCCCATAATCGCAGCAAAATTATAATTTTGTATGACAAGAAGGAAAAATATATAACAATCGTATCGATAACTAGCAACAAACACGGTACCATTTCTGATGATTCCGAGGGCGCATCTCTTACCTGTAACAGTCAAATGAGAATTCCCTAACGTTCCTAACACGTACGATCATTCACCGAGACGAACGCTTCTGAATCTGAAGAAAGAAAAATAACAGGAAAAGCCATAGAACGAACAAGTATCGCGTCTACGCTACGTATGCGCTTTGTTCCATTTCGTCGTATTTTATCAGTTATCTGTGAGCTCTTAATTTGCTTATAATTCTCAATGAGAATTAAGTGGAAATAGTCTACCAAATAAAAAAAGAAAGAAAATCTATGAGCTCTGTTAATTCCTGCGATGCACGCGGAATGTCTCCGGATCATCCCCTCGCGGCCACGAGGCCTAGGATCGGTGATTCACTGTGAGTCAGCGGTTCGTTTCGTCGTATTTAATGTGCTGGAAGCGGAGAATGACGCGGGGTAAAGCAGGAACGCCGCAGGTTGATCAGTCTGCATGCTCTCCGCGCCGTGAAGCGAAACTTCCGTGAACTTGTACGCTCGTCGTTGGACGTCTAAATAACCGAGAGCCTGTCCAGTTCGATACGTGTGGCGTTGAAGATACGAGCCAGCCAACGAGTCAATGTTCTTTGTTCTTGGCAAAGATTTTCACGCAGACACGACCGTATTACGTAACGTGGAACGTCGCAGACCGAAGCGACGCCATTCTACTTGGACTATTCTACTCTCGATAACGCACACGCAAAACAAAAAGAAAAAGAGAGGAAAAGGATTTATTACCGTAGCGTAGGACTAGAAGGAAATATTGGAGGAAATTCGCGAACTCGTTGCGTTCGGTTCATCCTCTTTCACGATCGAGTCGAAGATCAGATGCAATTTATAGGGAGCTTCGACTTTTTTTCATGGAATGTGTGTTGAAAGAGACTCGAAAGTTGCGAGTTCGATCTCATCCTGTTTTGAAATTAGGTTTGCTTTATTTTCGGCCTCGATCAGCGTTATGATGGACTGAAGTGAAGATCGATTGGAATTAACAAGATCCATCGATTCTTTAATTAAATGGCGAAAGAAGTTTGAAGATGCATAGTCGCATGAAGTACAGGGTTTGGTCGTTAAAGTTTCTATTATTCGACGTTCATGAGCATTATAATTGGCCGAAATGAAGATCGGTTAGAATTAACAAGATTCATTGACTGCTTGAATATTACAGTTCGCACAGATTGCTCGATAAATATGAATGGCATAAATTATAAGTGCATACGTGAGTACTCTTGCACTCATAAGTATAGGACATCCGTTGAGTTTGTACGAAACGTGTGATAATTGACCCAGATTGTGCGACAGATTATTAATCTGTGAGAATTTTGTATTCGTGTAAGATCAACGAATAACACATAGTTGAAAATATCCCTCGTCGAATAATAATCCGTACAAATTTTAATTTCCTTTTTACAGATTTCTTCGTTCCAACTAATTTTTCCCAAGTCTACCGAACGATATTAGTGCTACCGCGAGAAAAATCTATCGAAACAAATTAATACCAATACGTTGTGCATAATACTACTGTTATTATACGTATGATATACTCAGTCGATACGTCGTACAGTACTCGATACAGAGTTACGTGCTCAATGCATAGTATTCATAGTAGCTCGCGTATATTACCTACTTAAGTATCTTACGATCAAACAGCTGGCAATGTCTCTTTGAACATTAAGTTTGGCTACTACGACGTATCTATCATCAGTTTGATGGAAGGTGATACCACCGAGCAATTAATTGGAAGCAGAAGATTGTTGGCCATTTGCCATTTAATTATTTTAAACGTTTAACTTTGGTCTTCAAGAATCTCGTTTACAGGCAAAAATAGGGTTACACGGACCCTCGGATCACGACGCTCGTTCTTCTCGTCAAATGGTACAGTTTTATTAACAACAATCAAAGTAACAATCTCGCGCTGCGACATTCACTTTCAGAATCCATTTTTGGAGATATCGAAATACGGACGATTTCCTCGATTATCTGGAATCTTCAAATCGCCCCGCCAAATTCTCCCAATCTAATCGCACACCCAACAGCCTGCAGACTACCAGTGGACAATGCGAAAATCTTGGCTTGGCGCAGATCTTGCACCTGGTCGATCGACTCGTTGCCACGCGAACTCAGGCGAAACTGGCGCGGAACATCCATCGGCTGGTGTCGATCGTTGGCAAACTTCTCGTCTCCGCTTCCTCGAGAAGCGTCGTCTATTCAGCCGGCTACGGGGAAGAAGTTCGCCGTGCTTTCGGTCGTCGCGATTAGGGTGAAAAAGCGACCAGGCCATACGTACTGACGTATATATAGGGAAGGGTGGATGAGGAGCGCGAAGGAAAAGCAGCGAAAGATAGAGACAGAGGGAGACAGTGAGGAAACGCGAGAGCGTGAGTAGGTGAGCGAGAGGAGAGGAAAAGGAAAAAGGAAAAGAAAAAGAAAGAAAAAGAGAAGGAGAGACACTGCGAGCTGTGGAGGAAGAGCGGAGAGGAGAGCGAGGAGAACGAGGAGGTGGAGCTTGATACGAGGACGTTGGAGAACGGCCGTTAGATATACACAGTTTGTGGCGTCGCCGTCGGACGTCCTCGGGCGACGGCGCCACCGTCGCCCTCGTGCAGGCGTCCCTCGGCTAAAGTAGGTTAGGTCGATGAGGCCACGACGATGCCGCCGCCACCGCCGCCGCTGCCGCGGTTTCTGCGCAGCGGTCTCGATTCTTCAGCTGCTGCCTGCAACCGTCTTCCTTCCTCCACCGGCGGACGATGATTCCGCGAATAGTCACTTGTAGTTACGGTCGCTCATCGATTTTCATAGTTCTTCGCCATCACGGCATCGTGCATGGAACGTTTACTTGCACGATCGACCGATGACGATACAAACTGAATCCTATCGATTATTTGGCATCGATGCGTATTGATAGGTGGTGAAATATCGATGCACACGGTAGCGGGAATAAAGTATGCATCGATACTATCGGTATCGGTAGTCGTCATTCAATTGGAAGCAATGAAACGCGACAATGAAGTTAGATCGTTCGTTTGAATCAAACGTTACGAATATACGACAAACTTAATTTTTTTTTAATATTCAACCTATGTACATCGAACGTAGCTGCGGAATATTGAAGTTGATTATGAAATAGACTAGAAGCAATAGAATAGGCACCGTGAACAGAGAAAGACGATAATCTCGAAAAGAATGGGAGAAGATTAGCAAAAATCTAAGTATAATGTAATATTGATATTTCGCAGCAGATTATCGTCTGTTGTGGCTAATAAGCTTGTACTCGATGCGAAATTGAACTGCGATGGAAAAGAAATTTGCAATTAAGAATGACCGGCGAGCCACTGCTATGAAATTGTAATATTCACGCAGAAACGGCGAATCGTATTATGAAAAGTCGCGAGGTAGTCGTTGATAGACACAGAGAAGTCGATATCTCATCTACTTGCCTCTGATAATTTCGTATTCGTAGGACCGCGTCGAGCCGGAACGCTTTTCAGGGATTTTAGCGCGTTTTAATATTTGACCAGAAACGACGGGAATTCGTGAAACGGAAACGGATAGTTTTCGAGTAGTTTCCCAGGCGAATCGTCGAAGTCAATAATAGTTAGTTCGAGTTACAAGCTCATCGGTTTTTCTATTTCGCTCTCCGCTTCGTTTTCCGCGTTTCAAAGGTTGTGGAGGATCGTAACGAGATCGCGATATCAACATCTTTTTAGTGCCACTTCCGCCAACTCTTTCACATGTGTACAGATTTTCATGTAATAAATGGTAACGAGCAGCTAACAGGCAATCGATTATCATTACAAGTTGTTGATTCTGTTTCTACTCGTCATTTTAGCGATCGTTCGATTACGTTTGCTTTATGCGAGAATTATTTTCGTCTGTCTTGTTATTACGAATTATTAATTTCGTCTCTACTGTGTAATCATTTTTTAATAATCGTTTAATTATACTCGCGTCACATCAAAATCATTCCTATCCATTTAAAGATATTTACCACCCAGTAGATAATAATCCCGTACAACGTAATACGTTTAAGAAGTATTTTTACAGATCCACGAGACGTAGAAACCAGTTCAGCTATCCTAGAATACTAATGGTCGCGTGTATAGTCACTCATAAAGCCGCGCAATTGATTTTCCTATTCCTGCCATCTAGTCCCTGGCCGCTCGAAAAGCCACGATAACTCGAACTTTCTCCTACCGAGTTTTCAGGTCTAATTTTCATCCTAACGCGATCTTCGATACATCCAAATACAATTTCAATCGAATTTTATCATTGATTTTTAACGTTACGATGGAATCACGACGCTTGGCGTTCAAATTTCCCGCCAAGGTTATCACCAGTGGCGCAGCAACTCGCCGCTTGAGCGGGCAATTTTTTCCACCGTTTCTCGATCCATCAGATATTTTCCAAGCGATGATTCTTGCTTGGTAATAAAATATCAGCGTGAAAGCGCGAAGAAACGGGCTATCGTTGGAAGGCAAAAGCGAGGTTATCATGTAGGCCACGTGACGTCATATCACGGTCTGTTAACAAAATGGCCGCCACCACGACTGGACATGGGGTCATCATTTGGAAGAAAAATTCTCAGCGCTCGCGCTTATTATTCTCAGGCGCGCGGCTTATGGTCGATTCGGCAAACCGCGACTCTTTGTTTATTTATTCACCGGTTTATTTTAAGGCGACGCCATTAACGATAAAGCCATTAGCGGCCATCTAGAAAGTACATAATTAGTGATTTCACATGTTTGCGAGGTTACGCGATAATCGATTACACGCAATCGGCCGGGTTGTGTCCGTTGAAAAAAAGTCCAAGAAGCCGTCTAACACAAGCGACGAACTGGTTTTTTATTTTTTTATTTTTTCTTTTTTTTTTTGTAATGTTACGTACGTAATATACGTATGCAGAGTATTCACGTTCGTCGCTAACGTTTTTCTCGTAAGCGATAAGAATGAAAAAGAGCGAAGCAGGAAAAACGATGAAACTTGAATAAATAGTACGCGTTGAACGTATATCGTGTACGGTAAAATTAAAATACGATACAGTACAATTAATCTGCACTTAAATCGAGTCGATATAACGTAATTGCTGATACAAATCAACATCTTTGGGAAGATTAAAATAGATGTATTTCACGATGTGTTTTATTAATACGTTTTGTGTTCATTTGAGAGAGCAAGTTAAATTTTGTATCGAGAAACGTTACCTACCATTACAATTAGCAAGATGGTCTACAGAAATTGGAGCGATAGCACTTATTTGGCTCGTGACGTTATTAACACGATCGATCCAGTTTCATAGAGTTTGAAGTCTCCGATTTATAGCCATCTTATTTTCTTTATTTTCCCATATACTTTGCAATTCGTTCTGCGGCACATTTTGCAAAATTTACTGATTCATCAGATAATAATTTTGTTCGTATTTGTACGGTACAAAGCGTGACACACAAATCTACACGGTATATACTTTTAATTGACAGTTTACTATCGAAATGATATAATAGGATTCAGTAAGATTTCAGAAATATTGTTCAGTGTCGCGTGTACGACGATAAAACTATTGATAGTTCCGTATGAGTAAGAACAAGTGATAAAAAGGATGATAAGTTGCTATTCCAAGCAGAGATCCACGCTGATTGTGCATATTGATGGCTATTTACTCCGCAGTTTCGTTGTTTCGTTTCCCTTACGACGCGTTTTATTGTACGAGCAAGTTTCTGCGATTCTAAGCACGTGATAATAAATTAAACACTGCAGCGAATAATCCGCGCTGCACAAGCTGGTCTCTGCAGTTTGATCAACTAAGACACGTGCTGCTCCTTCTATTATCATATTGCTGGAAATCTTGTGAAAGGAATTTCCATTTAATTCTTTCTTGCGATAATATTTGTAGCAATAAAAAGCAGCGTGTGACGAACAATCTGCATTGTAAAAATTGTTATATTGTCGAGAATATTCGCATATTATCATTTGCCACGGAAGAAAGTTGAATTTGTTCGTATGACGATATTTAAAACAATAAAAACTACGTGCTGTACTGAATAATCATCTGTGTTGTACAGTTTCGTCAGCTGTTAGAACGTGTTGTTGTATTATTGTGTTGTGACGTTGTTGAAAATCTTCACATGTTATCTTCCTCCATGGGAAGAACTTCATTTTCCAGTTTTTCTTACGGCAACGTTTAAAACAATAAGTTTGAACACACAGGGAACACGGTAGCTCGTAAATTAGTATTGCAGCTTGAAGTATAAGTGGCGTTTGACATTCGCCAGAGTATTTATCGCATCCTTTCCAAATCGCTGATGCTGCTTATTTTAATGATCGTATTTATATCACGAGCCGTGCAGCAATAAAACGCGCGCATGGGGCAATAAATATTAGTTTCAAGTAATTAAGTATCAATGTTACTCTTTGTGTAAACGTATTGCTTGACGTGCACGTATAGTTGGGGAATCGTGTTCCTTGAGTTATTCAATACTATGAGTCACACATACGAGGAAAAAAAAAATGATTACGACTCACACATTTCCATTGCTTCAATAAAATGCTATTTAATGCGCTACTTGTGCACCGATTAATTAGATTCACGCGCGTAATTGGTTTATTTTGTTTGGTATCAGCGACGCTGAAATTTATCTACACGAATTTTCTATTGCAACAAAATGCCACGTAAAAATCGTGCAAGAATAAAGAAATTAAACGATACGAAATAAAAACTTGACAAATATACATTTAATAAAAGTATCTTTAATTCAGAGCGTATTTGCTTTTGTTATTTTTCGATGTCGCGCGAAAAGTGTATACGGCGCGGTAACTTTTCCAAATAAATTTTACTATTCGCTAACGGCTGTCCAAACAACAGAACGGTAATGCGCCACTTTATGAGAAAAATTGCCCAATGGGATCTTTGTTCCTGCGAGAATTTACATCTGTTTCACTCGAACTCGATCTTTCCATGTTCCATTTTAATTATAAAGAAGTCCATCTTTTTCTCACTTTGCAACGGTTTTGCAACGCTTCGCGCAGCTCACTCCATGTAATTTACCGTAACTGCTCATTTTAGACCAGGTGCTAAACAGTTACATACGTAGAAATCCCATAAATAACTATCATGTTCGTTCCATTACTGCAAGCATCGTGCCATCATAAAATACCAGTTACCAAATAAAAACAGTGATTGGTATCTTGCAATTGTTTCAGATCGTTTAAAAGCTTAGAAGAAGTAGAATATTCAGACACTAAACAAATCAGGCATCATTCGAATGGCCCAGTTTGCTTGCAAAGTAAACATGCTATCAATATCGTAATATTTTTTATCGATATATTTATTATATTTCTATTCTTATTTTTACATATATTCCTGTCCCTTTTACCAATATCTTAATGATTTTACATGATGATATATTTATTATATTGCTGTTCCTGTTCCTATTCTTATTTCCTTTATCAATATCTCGATTTTATCGACATATTTATAAATTGACATCGATAAGTTAGGAATTTTACTTATAATTATCAATGACAATTGATTGTAAATAGTCTACCAAATGAAAAAGAAGAGTTAGAAACAATCTATTGGTAATTCCTTTAACCAAATTATATTATCAATAATAGTAACTTATTAACATCAACTCGTAAATGTATCGATGAAACAATTCGGACGTTGATAGGAGTAAGAATTTAATTAATAGAAACGTATCGATAAAAGATCATTAAGAAATTGAAATGAAAGGAGCAGCGATGAACAAGATACAACATGCGCAATCAATTCTATTCACGCAATCTTCTCCAAACCTATCGAAATACGTTGGTATNATCAACTAAGCTTCGTATAGTTTAACAGTTAATGATAGAACTTTGAAAGATGAGTAAGAAATTATGAAAATGTCGAGCGAGGTTCAAGTAATTTCAAAGCTCCTTGTTCCAGTCAATTCCAATCTAATGAAAAGTACGATCTTCCTTTTTCCTTCCCCTTGTTATATCGTTTATTTCATTTGTTTCGTTCTGATCGAGGGATACAAGGGCCTTTACGCTCATTTTACGTACGAAAAGATGATCTGTCGCTTGCGATAAAACTAGCCAGCGTATTGTACGCACTCGTGTCGGAATATTTAACGGGCGCGGTGAAACGCTTTGGCAAAAATCGTTTGGAGCCGAGAAAAATGGAAAAGCGGAAACGAGCGCGTGGTTACGGTCGAAGAAGCTTCTAATTCCATCGTCTAATATTTCGGGTTTCTGCGGCGCCCATTTTTTCGCCGTTGGACGGGTCGCGTGTCGAGGTCTCGTTCAGCTCGATCCTCTCGACAAATTTGCGTTACATGGAACCCAATAAAATATCGAGTTATTCAGTTTATCGCAGGCAAATGAATTCACCGTGTATGTGTGTGTGTGTATATGGAACTCGGAAAAGGGGTCGGTCGTGGGCCGCGCTGCTATCGAAAACAAATTCCCGAAATGTTTGCGTGAAAGGTGTTTACGTCAAAAATAAATTTCCGTAATATTTGCACCGCGTCTGTATATGTTTGCCTGTATGATTTTTCACGACCGTTCGTTAACGGCTATCCTGCGTCCGCCGGCGCAATAATCGCGCACGATAATTAATAATAACATGCACTACGATTCCTCCCGTGTTAAGCGATATGTTTCTAACAACAGATTTCCCTTTCGTGACGTACGCGAGTATAGCGCGCGAGATTATTTCATCGACTGTTAAACCGATACGCCGAACGTCTCTTATCGGACGAGTCGCGCAGTATATGGAAAATAAAAGGGAAAGCTTAGGGAAACCTTGGTGAATGTATTAACTGTGTTATGTGATACATATAATATATATACACACACGTAGTAACACCTAATTATTGGAATTATATCGATGGTATTATCGCGCGATAGGTTGCACAAACGCAGACAATAAAAAGAATGGAAAAATGGCTCGAAACAAGTGCGTAACGGAGCCTGTAACGGAGTTTTGAACGAAAGACTTGTGTGGGTCGACTTGTCTTTATTTTCGAGACACGAAAGGGAAAGTAGCTTCTTTTTATTTCTGTCGTCTGGTTACTTTGTTTCTCGGTTGTTCGCATTTACGATTTGTCCCATTGGACAAAATTCTTCGGTAAATGGTAAACATTTCGAGATGAATATTTCTCGCGTTCTAAATAGCAAATAAAGAATTTATTTTCCATCCTATGTTTGTACAACTTTTTTTTCTTATCTTTGTCAGTAAAATATATCACGTAACTTGGTTTCAGGGAAAAATCCTGCCACACCATCCACGGCGGACGTAGTCGCGAGTCACGTTCAAGTTTGTTTGCAACGGAATAAACAGCCGCTGATTGGTCGAAGAAGTAACAGAGAGAGCCGGTCTGCACGCGTAAGTTTCATTGAAAGCGTTTCATTAACGCCGACCACGGCCAGATATTATTTATTCTACGCGGCTCTTATCTCTCGATGAAGAAGCAATGACGGAGGGCTGTCATCGAGCAGAAACTCTGAGAGACGTTGATCGCGATAGCAGTGGACGCTTGAAAATGTCAGGACCAAGATAATTAGAGGATCATCTCTGGGTTAGACACTTTATCTGTTTCTCCGAAGCTCGGTATCTGTTAAAAGCTGGTTTATTTATTTAATGGATTATCTTATAATACAAGCAACTTATTTTACTGATTGTTAGGAACATAGCGGAATAGCGTGCATCCCTTCGAATATTTGAATTTTCCTCTACTTCGGCTACGACATTTTGCAGTATTTTTAGATTTCTTACAATTATTTTTACGATTTGTACAGCTGGACGTTTGGCAAATTTTTCTAACTTAATTGCTAGATAACATGCAGATGGCTACCTCCGCTGGAATATCATCTTCGAGGTAACCGAAAGTGAAGGTCCTTTTCTACCGAAATATATTTTTTTTTTTTATCTGGTAGAATTTTTACAATCAATTCCCATTATTATGGGAGAATTATATGTAAGTTATTATTTTGGCCTGGTACTGTAACTTGCTGTTAACTCTTGTATGATATCTGTTACTGAATTTGCATATTTCTTCTTTAACTGTAGGTATCTTAAGGTCGCGGTGTATCGTTTCGTTGGTAACGTACCAAGGTGCATCTATTGAGCATCTTTTGATCGGAACCGTTGGACAATTTCCATGTTGGAATTAGTTGGATCCCATAGGTCCATAGAGTCAGATATCTGGGCCATAATTCTGGCCAGAAGAATCACATGGAAACGGCACATGGTAGATAAATCCAAACAATTGAAATCAAAACTAAAAGAAGTTCTGCGGCGTACGAAATGAAGCTTTTCCCAAAACAAATCTTTCTGATCTCGCGCTCTTAGACCACCGTATGGCTTACTCTGCATCCACTGGAATCCTGCACATCGCGTTAGGTTCGTGTCATTGTTAAAATCAACGCTTCTAACAGAGAAACTTTCCCCTAAGCTACAGAATGCATCGTCCTGAATAATCGCACGGACTTGCGACTTGAGTCAAAATTTCATTCGACTCTTCCTTCTTCTTACAACAAGCACAATCTGTGACGTATAATGCGACGAAATAGATGGTAGAAACTAGATATTGGGGAAAAATGTGCGTCATATTACGTTTACAGTATCTATGAATACATGCATATACACACAATTGCAAACACGTGCATAGTGGTGCATACAGTCTGCATATAAACACCATATTTTTATTAATATCTGCCAACGTTTATTACATCTATGCGATGCACATAGCAATCCACGCAATGCGCATACGAAGCTCATACTTTTTAATTGCACACCATTTACAAGCTGTCACTGTGTTCCGCGATATTTTTACGCCACGTTGTATTTTATAACAAAGCGTCACGCACGACCATTATTCAAACTAATTAAAAAATTATACTTCTTGGGATCTTCTTTAATTCGTTTCTGAAAATTCCTTGGAAATACAATTTTCCGATTGTTAACCATAATTTGCATACTGCATGCACGATATTACTCGCAGTTACTCGACGAAGCATCTCGTCTGCATCTTTCACCAATCGTTTTTGTGTCACAAAAACTTACCGTTTCTTTTCCCAAAAAAATTGCATACCTTCATGGAATTTAATACCACGCTGAAAGCTACGAGCTTGAAATTATTCGGTTAACATATCTTGCGACAAACGAAATACAAATGCAGCTGCTTGTTCTCTGTGTACAACGGCTATCAAGACCGCGAGGATACAATCGAAAAAGCGAATGGAAACAGCGTTACACGGAGCTTAATTACATCTATTGAAGGAAGCATTGCCAAAATCGATATGTAATATCGATGAAAGCCATCTAGCTAGCGATATCTTCTCCCGTTCGATTTAAAATAAACCCGGCGGTGGCGATTGTCTCCGGCTGCGTTCGTTTCTCTTGTTTTCCTGCTCTTTGTCCCCGTCTACATCCATGTAAAATGAGCACGATTAACGCTCCACCAGGTCCGTTAACTAAATCGGTTGATGATGTGAAATTAACGTCCGAGAAAATTCATTAATCGAATCGGCTCGCCAAACTAATTGTAAGCCTTCGGTCACTTTCAATCGACGATACACGCGATCGCGACTTGTTTCAAAATTCACGTCCACACGAAATGACTTGGCTGGCAGAGATTTTTGGCCGATAGAATTTTTCTTCAGATTTCAATGTACTGACAAAGGACATTATTTAGGCTTCTTCTATGAAAGTTAGAACGATAGCAGGGCAACGATAATATTTTGCATATGCTGATATTAAGCAGATATCATAAATCAAATTATGTGGAACTCGAAGCTTCTTCTACGACAGCGAGCAATACGCGTGAACGTTACGTTATCGACGCTGTCCACTTTCTGCGCTGAAATTTCGTTCACATAGTTAACTTTAAGTTGCACTTAGGTTTCGTTTTATTATGCGGTTGATTATGGTGTTATAATGCTTGCAATAATTTGCCACGCTTTTTATATTGATACTTTAGCTTTTAAAACTGATCTTTTTCAATAGATGGAAGTTGAGAAAAGATACCGAGGAAATTGTAAAGTGTTGGCAGATTTTCAAACGAAAAGGGATGGAAGATGGAAAAAGGAAAACGAAGACAGAAATGTGTATTAGGTTGTTGTTGTTGTTGCAATGGCGGATTTCACAAACGTGTCTGGACTATACAAAGACTACAGGACTATTACACGGTAACTTACATTTCCCATTTTGATAGGACAATGCACATAATATTCATATATTGCCGACTAATTATATTCTAATTGTAATTAAAAAATATCCAGTCACAATACTGAAATATCGAAGAATCGGCGAATCGAAGCTGACAATTACAACTTTTGATTAAACATATCGAACGCGTGTCCATTCGATCGATATTCTTCTCGGAAAAGTCACGGAACGAGCCAAGTATCAGGTTGTCCGAAAAGTTTCTTTCGTTCGATGAGGAAATAATAAACGCACAATGTTTTCTGTTTTATATTAATTCGTCGAATTACGTACGAGATCCGCACCGTGACATTTCACAGACTTGGTTTCACGTCTGCACGAAGCTGCATTGTTGTAAAAAGACAGCGAGAGAAAGAGACCTTTCGGGCAAGCGAATATTTCCATTTTTGCCAGAGTGCGGCAGAATCGTGCGAATTCGTTGATCGATGGCATCGTACCGCGAAAATGTATTTCGCGGTCGCATCATGCGATGGAAATGGTCGATTCCTCGAAGCGTCGCATAACTCGACTTGCGTCACGCAACCAGTCGCATTAAGTCTGATTAGTTTCATAATTATCGGCCACGTACCGTGTTGAGGCTGCGTACGAGCTGCATATTCCTTTCACGCGGTTCCCAGTTGTCGTTACTTTCCTAAAGAAGACTTGCAAACGTTTTTAAGGTACATTTTGTCGTCCACTGTTTTCCGTATTTTTCTCTACGATTTGTCCGACAATATCTGTCAATAGACCGCGGCCGTTTGTCCATTTACGAGGAAATCAGAAGTGTAAAAATATACAGACGGCGCGTAAATGCAAAATTATGCAAAATATTCAAAGTTATCTTTATTTAGCTTCTGTTCACTTAGTCGCCTTCATAGAAATGTAAAGTTCTGATGTGCACGTGTGCACGCATTTACGGCGTTCCAATTTTCTCTTTTTCCTGACGCATAAGCTGGAAGAAGAGAGATCGCTATAGTTCCGATTGTAAATCGCAATGCTTTGCCATTAGCGTGAAACAAGTAAACGTTGGGTGGAAGATCATCGTTGGAAAGGAAGTTTGTTAATCGTCTTGCTAAACAGAGATTTGCTCTCAAGCGACAGTGTTTTGCATTTGTACGCTATTTTATGTTTGAAAAAATCTTCCAAATTTCTCGGACACCTTTTCAAGTTTCCAGAATATCGTGCAATAGTATTTATCGCTATGTGTTACCCTAATCTTTTCTCGTTTAATCGAAAGCAAAGTTTCAGGAGAAACGTGAGAGAAATGAAAAATTACGTGAAACTGTTGGTCTTGGATCACCCGGTATGCAGATGCAGGGTTTAATGACATCGGAAAGGTAATGGAAAAGGGCTGGAAATTTGAGTACATGAGAATTCTCGCATACTCATCGATAAAACTTATATTTAATATACTGGAATTTTACATAGTTGCGGAATTTTAGTGGGATAAACATTTCATTGTAATTAGATAGTTTATTTCACCGTGATCGTTATGTCAATAATCCTACGATACATTTTTCAACGTAATCTATCTTTCTGGCAAAGAAACGATCCACTTTTTGCCAGAGAGAAGCTTCGTATAATTAAAAGAGCTTAATCAGTCACAAATGATAATGCCGAACGAAAAATACAATAACAAACATTTGCATATCCGTAGATCTGTCTCGTTATACGCATCATATCAGGCTGATTAACCAGGGAATGCAGAGTGCGACACAACTTGCCGGTAAAAATTGCCGCGATCGCGTAAAACGCCTCTTGAAACTGGCGAAAAACAAGCTTCAAAGTGGACGCTGTAAAAAGTTCCGCAAGAGTTATGTCACTCGAGCCGCCCTCCAATGAACCCAACAAAGCAATCAGGAATAAGCAAAACGGAGAAAGAGTGAAATAAAAGAAGAAGGAGGGGAAAAAAGGAGAAAGAAGGCCGATCGACGAGGGACGAAAAAATACGAAACGAAGGGTCGAAGGGTAAACGCTGACGCTTTCAATAACGTTGCAGATGCAAGCTTGTTACTGCTGGCGGTCGTAAAGCTTCGTTCAGATTAATCAAGTTTCGTGAATTGGAGCAATTAAAAATCAAGTAATTCGAGAATTCTTTTTTAACGCGTATCGATTGTTGCGAAATATTATTCAATTTCTATTTCGAAATTTCAGTTTGTTGCTGATATGCTGCTGATAGCAGTCGTGCAACGCTAAATAATTAGCTAAGGAAGAAGTTGGAGTTTCTACATTTTTATGCTTCTTATTTCATAAACTTTCCTTTGTACACAACTTTGCCCGCCACCCTGCGAATTCAGATAGGCGCATCCGATCGAAAGTTATTCTCGAGAAAAATGGCTCTTAGTAACAAGCAACCAGCCATCGATCTCAAACGTATAAAGTTCAATCGAAGCTCATAGATCTGACTTTCGCCTCTGATCTGATCGCAGGCAATCTAGAAATCTTTTAGAATTTCTGATCCTAGAAAACACTACTCGACGTTAACTAGAATGAACGATAAGGCGAATGAAATTAAGTGATCAAGTTGGGCTGACTTCAAGTGTCTCTGCTCTGAGCAAAGAACTCACAGCCGAGGAACGCTCTTCTATCACAGCGTTGCAAAGACAATAAAAGCGGCGATAATTTGACCTAATTGCCGCAAGTATGCAAACACACACCCATACGCCGTAGTGTAGGTCCAGAAATAAGTTCAAACGACAAAATAATATTCAATTTCAATGAGAATATTTTGCTACTTAACGAACGTATGGATCAACTATTTCTGTGCTACCTGGCAGCAACGACTTGATCTCAGCGAAATTCGCAGACGCGTCCCTCTTCGCTTAACTTAATTGCAGCCTAATCTACGCTGATGCGAATCAGTAGCGGTACTTAATGACGAGTGCCTAATGACTGTCGCAAGCGGCAGTCGCCCTCTCGTCGTTGCCCTCCTGTTTCAACCTTTTTTGCTATGTTTCGCGATGGTTGACGACGAGAACCAGCGACGATTCTTCGTCGGACGAACGAAAAGCGAGCGAACGTGCGCGGCGACGCGCTGGACGGTCGAACGATTCGCAAAACGCCGGCTGCCAGGGACACGCTGGTATGAAGCGAATGGAGGCAATCCCTTTATGGCACGGCCGAGGAATTTCGCGAGATTTGATTGAGCGGCCACGCATTTTCGAAAGTATTCGCCGGTGCGTGAATTCGGGCTCCGTTTCACCGCGCGACATCCGTCCGCGTTTTTGGTCGCGACGGCCACCGGGAAAAAGAGCAGACGTGGCCAGAGAGGAAGGCAACAATTAAAATGTTTGCGCGCGCGCTGCCACATTCCAGCTGCTCCGAGCTTTTTTTCATCCGGACCGATGCGCCGCGTTCGATCGAGGCTCGATTAGCTGATTCATTGGGTCAGCTGATTAGCAATGGGATCCGAAATTGCTGGCAAATTCGGATCGTTTCGATCGCCATTGCTGAGCCTCAAGACGCTCGAAAGTCTCGATCCGCAGTCCGTCGAGTCTCGATCGTTTCGGAGGTGTTGATGCGGGATATTGCACATTCCTGGGACGGAGAAGAATTTGAGAGTTGAGAATCTCAGAGTGGAAATGATTTTTTAGCCGCAGTCGAGGTTCTACAGCTACGACTATACGCGGTGTATCTTGTTGCTTGCTTCGTTCATATACTTGGGATGCTGCGAATGAGACAATTCTGTGTCTGGAAGAATGTTTGAAAAAATACGCCACACAGCGCCCATTCTTCGTTATTCCCATCATAAACGAAAGCGAAGTGGCCGGTCGTCGTTTCTACGATAGAGCACGATCGAGACTTGGAAGACACCAAAGACGATCAAGATTTTCCAGATGACTTGCAAGATGAGCAAGACTCAAGAGACTATAAAGACTCAAAAGACTATAAAGACTCAAGAGACTATAAAGACTCAAGAGACTATAAAGACTCAAGAGACTATAAAGACTCAAGAGACTATAAAGACTCATGAGACTATAAAGACTCAAGAGACTATAAAGACTCATGAGACTATAAAAACTTAGGAGACTATAAAGACTCAAGAGACTATAAAAACTCAAGAGACTATAAAGACTCAAGAGACTATAAAAACTCAAGAGACTATAAAGATTCAAGATCTGGAAAAGCTCGAGACTGAGGTGAGAGTCTGGGAAACTGTCTGGTCGCCAAACATATTGGCAACAACCTGTCACGACTGTGAACTATAACATATAGTTATACTAACCAGTATTAATCTTGCTATCTTAGGCTACAGGAGAAAGATATTTGACTCTTCGTTTATACATTGCACGACTTAATAATCTATCCTCACGCTATAGTGAGATTCACACTCAACGTTGCAGCCAGAATCTTGCGTCATTCTGAACTGTACATCTGAAGTGATCGTACGTAGTTTGGTTACTTTAGCTGCGTCAATCGCATGATATTATGCGCCAATAGGCTTATTCATCGATCTTTTTCTGTAGCCATCTCGCTTACTTAAACAACAACCATCTCTCACGTCGCTTTAGATGTTTGCCCGTCTCGGTGTTCTCGTCCTTACGTCTTCTGACCAGAGATTCTTGCCACTTAAGCTCTACCTAAGAACCTGATTATTATTTGTTAACTCACGCATTAGCCAAGACTAGTCTTCGCGCATCTTGATCAATTTCTTCGCCTCTTCTCGCAACAAACATGAATTTGCATAAACCTGACGTTGTCTATTTATTTTTCCAGGATTCTGCAACTTCAAACAAAATATCTTTTACAATGAAACACGAAGCTACGTGTATTTATTCAAGTTGGAAACTCATATTCCTATCGTTATCTGATAATGGTATTGTTTTTAAAAAAGATGAAATTAAACCCAGGGAAACGCGGTACACACAAAGCGAATCGGACATAACGAAATACCTGTACGTTCATAGCTAATCACCGGCCACTAGCCGCTGTTTCGAGGTTTAATACACGAACTCGAGATTTTTGCCGGCGCGGATCGAATCTCATTGTAGTAATTCGCTCGAACTGTTTGTTAACGAAGTATCGATTACTGGTAATTAGTGCAGTTGCTCGACAACGAATGATTCTCGTAAATCGTTAGAGTACATTCTACGTTTTATCCATTGTTTTCCACAGCTTATGGTGTCGGATGGTTCTTGATTAGAGGCTTGTTCGACCGCTTCGTTTATTTACTTGACACACGAAGCAGCAAATTCTGTGCCTGGAAGAACGTTTGAAGAAATATGCCACACAGCGTCCATTGTTCATTATGCGCTTCGCAACATATTCTTGCAACATTCACCACGTTTCACGTATTATACGAAATCTGTCACAACGTAACAAGACTTTTACCACTAAGATTTTATCTACTGAATTATTTATCGTTCTATTTACCGAAATGGAAGTTGCGTTAGGAAAAGAGAAATTCTACCTGACATGGAACAGGTACTCAAGTTCGGGGTACCATTTTCCTCCTCTCGCAAGATCAATCACAGCGTAAGATTTTTATCGACACCGTATACATTTAACGTTTAATTTAAAATCACCTCTACGCTTCTAACTTAGCCCGGAGAATTTTCTCGAAAGTTTATTCCTTGAACAATCGTTAATAATAAATAGAATGGCCCTTGGAAGGTCCAGCTAAATATTCATTTCTGTTGTATTATACGTCCCACTGTATTATGCTTCATCGAAGACAGAGCGAGAAACTTGTATCTCACGATCTCGCACGTTAATTGCTCAAAGGGTTGATAAACCGGCGAAAAGTCGATTTGCCCGTCGCACGATGGAATTGGGTTAGCCTTCTCGGAGGACGCGATCCTTACACGGTCGCGGGCCGCGATTTCCTCGTCTGTTGGGAAACGGTAATCGGTGTTTGGCGGAACGAGGGTGGAGAGAAAAAGAAGCAAGAGAATAATGAATTTTTTTTACACCAGGGTCGCGCGCCGCGGGCGGCTCGCACAAAGAACTCTCTCGCCGGGTTTTAAAGCGTTGTTACTCGCGCGCACAATGTACCGGCAACGAGAAATTCCATGAAATATTTCCCCTTTGCTCCACGTAAAAAGAGAGAGAGAGAGAGAGAGAGAGAGATGAAGAGATCGTAGAGCGAAAGAAAAAGAGAGGAGGAGTCCTTTTAACCCCGAAAAATCGAGGGGAAAATAATGAATCCGCGGCGAACGACAATCGCCTGGGGAGGAATCGATCGGCCGCCGATTAGAAATTCGTCCGACTGTTGGCCGCCAACGCGGCTAAAAATATGATTTGCATCGATCCCAAACGCGTTTCGCTGAGAAATTAACCAGCCGGGACTGTTGGAGGGTGAACTCGTCGCTCGCTATATACATAGATCGATGGATCGACCAGAGCCGAGGCTTTGAGCGCGGCCAAACCGTTTCTCTCTGCGCCATTCAAAGACCCCGAAGTGGATTTTTACTTGCATTGATCGTTCAGATTATCTACGACGATACGTGTCACCGGTAGAAATCGATTGTCTGTTTTACCTTGTTTCTGTTATTCCATTTGCAGATCTCACGCCACTTCTTTCTTTCTTTTTTATTCTTATTCGCGCGAATTTATTTAGGCGAGTTTCTGCGCCGCCGTTCGATTCTCAAATCGGACACCTCGATTTTCTTGCATCGAGTTGAAAGAGAACGGAACTGAACCTGACTGGGACAAATTTGTCCGTAAGAATCTTCTTCCAGTTTGTACAAGTCTCTGTCTCAAAGAGAGGAGCGTTGGAAGAAATGAAGCAGCATAATTTCTGCTTGTTTATATGCGAACTCGGGCACACAGAGATACGTGGATTTGCAGAGAATCATCGATTCTCGCATCGTGCAGCGTGTCGATGAAGTTCCTGCAGAGTTGGCGATTTAAACAGATATTTAAAAGCCACGTGCTTGGATTATAATCCGCGTGTCTCTCTTTCGCTCGGCAGCCGTGCGAACGGTGGAAAAGCGGAAGATGTGAGTCAGGCGGAAAAGTTAAGCAGGTGGTGGCAGGCGTCGCGGCAAATAACAAAATAACAGGGCGCAAAACAGAATGAAAGAGTAATACGCCGGGCATATACATTTATAACAAAGCAATCAAGTGGCGAAATAGCGCGGCAGCGATGGAAAATTTCCAACTCGCTGAAATTCCGCGGTCACCGGATGGACGTATCGATCCATCGAGATGGACCCGACGCCCAAGTCCGAGCTTTCGCCGACCGTCACGCGAACCCGCCAACAAATCGCTGCTTGGCATCGATAGCGGCGCAACTGAGCAAAATGTTAACTACAGGGACGGAGCTTTCTAAAATTTACAAGAAGATCCCCGCGACCAATTTCAACGACCCGACGAGGCTGACTTGACGCCAGACGTGCCACTGTTGGCGAAAACGGTACGATCTTCCACTTGTGGTCTCGCGAAACGATCGAAGACCAGCCACTGTTCGAGATAAAATCAAGGCGAGCTTCGTAGCAGCGCAAGTAGAGAAAATTAGCCGAATATTGGACTACCATTTTGTTTTTCCAACGCCGTCCTTACCGAATCAATGGGAACAGAAATAGATTTCATTTACTGGATGCTCGATTTAACGCGACTTTGACAGTTGTGGACAATCTTCGATATTCAACTAACGTTGGAAAGAAAATTGTACCTGATATGGAACGGGTACCCAATTTATGGTACTCCGACGTTAGGTATTACGTCTTCATAGAGAGCAAACATAAGATAGTTTTATTCTTCTTTGGTAACAAAAACCGCATTGCAAAAATTTCGCCATTTTTCTCTAATAATTTGGCACTCTGATTATAAACACGCTGCTTTTCTTTTTCCCTAAATTGCAATTTCCAATTTGCAGACATTTTACACAGCTAGAGGATGCAATTGTACAGACTTTGATCCTGCTGCTAGCACGTAGATATTTTCCAAGCAAGCCATACTTCTTACTGGTAGATCCTTCGATCATTTCACCGTCTTTTAATTAGTTTCCTCGCCATAAATGGCGCAGGTTGCTTGTCAGAGTATTTTGGCAATTGGACAGCCTCAATTTGCGACTACTTTCGCATCCAGATTCATCCTGGGGATAAAATTCATCTACGCGGGGTAAAAATAGTCTTCAAAATAGATGAATAAAATAGAGTCCCCGTGCAATGCAGGTAAATTCGAAAGTTTTTCGAATGGCTGTGGTCAATGCCGAGCATTAAAAATCACAAATGCAGGTTGCGAGGAACGCGCGCGTCTACGTGCACACGTTAATCCACTGGCCGTGGGAATGGAAAAATTAGTTAGAGTTAGCGGTTAACGTGATTCCTTGTTGCGTTACCGTCTGCTGACCTATGACCCGTTTGTTCGTTGCCACGTAATAATGTGTAGGTACTTCGTTAGCGGTAGGTTAACGAAGAAAGATAATTTTCTTCGTTTTCGCCTGTTAAGGACTTTGATGGAAATTTGAAAACGGCAATGCCAGCAGATTGCGATTTCGTCGAGGGTTGCTTTCTTTATTTCGCACGCTCTTGTTCTCGGTTATGCCAATTTTTTCCCTCGAGCGAATGTTTAGGCGACTCGCATTGTTGAAAATTCGCTGCACCATCAACAAAATTATCGATCGTTCTGTTCGTTAAAAGTAATATGATAACACTGGCCAATCGGTGACGATCATTATCTATGTCGTTGGCGTAGTTGAAAGTTCGCTGGCCCATCAAATTCTACGTTATTTTATTGGCAGAAAAAAATTTAATAACGCGACCCAGCAGTGACGACGATTATTTAAGTTATTCATATAGTTGAACATTTCTCGGAAAATCGATGTTATTTTATTCATTTTAAAAAATTTAATAACCAAGGCCCACCGATCACCACCGTGTCAGTCAACGCGTTAAAAAACCTCGCAAAACGAATTTATTTCCCGCACAGATAATCGAAACTATCTCATCAGTTCTGAACGATGGATTATAGTATATGTCGGGTTATCGTTAGGTTTAGGGGCGTGTAACGAATCTTCCTGCGGACTGGCCATCGTTGCTGTACGACAGAGATTATATTTATTGGTATAAATATGATTTTCACAGAGTTTGACAAATAACCGCGGTGATTAGACACTCGGGATGTTAACGACAATGTTCTTAGGTTCGATAACGAATCCACGGTCAACGGGCTAACTCTGTTGAAGCGCGAAGTAACGTTTGCCGTGACGCTCGGTATAATACTGCACGTAAAGACGATGTGAAAACTCTCCAAGGTGATGGCAAGAATAAAAGACTGACGGAAACTTTCCTCTCCTTACGATCGCGTTTGTTCGTTGCATATTGGCCGGGGATACCAACAAAATTGCAGCAGCCGTTGCTAGGCAGACCCGCTCAGCGGCGACGTTGCTCCTGCCCGGGGTTTGATTGTTAATACAACGCGAGTCCCATAATATTGGCACCTCTCTGTTAGGAAACAACGTCCATCCCGTGACCGTGGCTACGTTCAGCGACCAGTCGTGTCACCTCGAGCCCAAGCCCACCGTCACAAATCCCGGGCAAACATTATCGGATCGAATCGTAACGACTACTTGCAAGTTTCATTATTTTAAGTACAGCTGTAATAAATAGTGTAGACTAGAGTATTGGGGATCCTCGCAAAAATTCCAAAAGGAGGGCCCCCGACAGATGTATACACACGCTAATGTCGGATTATTAATACAGTATTTGTAATGTGACGCGTGAAAAAACTGTCGATTTATTAGAAATTCGGGGCGAAAGGGGCTGACGAACGCCGCGATACCGAAATAAATCCGTGAATCGGAGATTGGCGGAACCAGTCGCGCTACCATCGATCCATCCAAAATAATCCACGGTCCGGATTGCTACCACGAACCGAGTGCCGGTGAAATAATGTATAAAATTACCGGATAAACTGTTTGGCCCGCGGCGAATATTTTTGTTGCGATTAAATCGCCATTGGTAGTCTGACCCTCGAAAGAACCTGGATCGAATGGAATCGGAGGGATGATTTTGCGAAAGAAGCGTGTACCGTGCGCTGCGTAACGAGTTTTTTAACCTTGACCCTGAGCACAAATTTTCACCTCGCTGGGGCATTTAACGTAAATGAAAAAATATGCGTCGAAAGTCTCTTTTTTATCGAAAAAGTTTCGTTAACGCGAATTTCCATGTACAATAGAAATAGCAATCGTTCGTAGGCAAATGGAGTTGCGGACGTGGGAGATGCAATTTCAGCTTCGTGCTACTTTCCTCCAAATCTTTGTTAATCTTTGTTGACGAATTTCCAGCATACGGAAATTAATTTAATATCAATTTTAATATCAATATTAATATCAAACATTAATGCAATTTTTGTTGAGATTCTATGACAGCTTAGAGCAAAAATTAAAAAGTAACACAGCGCAAGGTGATTACGTACGTCTCTTTCCTTTAAGGCACTTGCTTTTTCTTATGTCTTCGCAGTGATTTGAAAATAGCGTAAAGTAGGTTTGCCAAAAGCTCGGGATTCTTCCTCAGTCGCCAAGTAACGCTAATCCTAAAGTACTGTGATCGTTGCGTGTCTGACAGTGTAGAAGACGTCCCTGGTCCCTGCGCATACTTACAAGCTTCGCTTTTGTAAACCTGCAGCCGAAAACTTGTGCCACCCTTCGCCTTGAACGCACTCATCGCGTCGAGAACGTCGTACCCAGGAAAAAGTGGAGCCCGACACGCGAAACTTTTCTCCTCGTCACGATCGCCGACTGTATCGAAGATGAAGCAGACTACAGAGTCAGCAAATTTGAAGCATAAAATAACAGAAGAGCAGCGCCACAACACGCGGCATTTCTTCTTCTTTTGCGGCGGAAATTATTCGTTTTTAACTCGTCTGATATGAATTATTTCTCACGATACGTATCAACATTAATTTAGTATCAAAAGTAATAAAGCAGTTTCACGAACCACGGGCAGGTTCATAGGTCCGTGTGCGAGCGCTTTTTCGTCACAAAGTCCTTTACAAAGATTATGGAAATTAATGAGAACGTAATACGTTGCTGTTAACGAGACGAAAATCAGAATGTGATTTTGTTAATACAGCGTTACATGTTAATAATATGCAAGTAGAGACGCGCTAAATTATAGAGAAAGATGCAATTTTTCAATATTTCAATTAGGAAGAAAAGACTGAGCTTTGGTACATATTTTTGTTGAAGGAAAATGCTGATATTTTGAAGCCCGCGCAAACATTGGTGAAATCATAGTAGTGGAATTTTCTTCGTACGTGCGCGTAATGAATTTGGAATTATCTTTCACGTTCATATCTATACACACTGGATCTGCTGCTAATTTATTGATTTCAAGTTAATATTACACATGTCAACAGTAATTTCATTCAACATGGATGGACGTTTTAATCGACCACCTTTTTGAAGGCACAGAATTGCAAGCTGATTTTATCCAAAACCCTTGAAATTCTCACACACTCGTTCGGATCTTTAGCTCAAGGCAATTGATTTTGCTTGATACATCAAGCATTATCGAGGCTTCTATCTCCCCTGTTAATCAGTTAGCTGTTCCCGTCGAGTATACTCGTCACAGTCGGTTAGCTGCTTCCGACGAGTATACTCGTCACGAAGAAACGTCGGTATTCCGTGTTACACCGAACCCAGTCGGCGATAAAATTCAGAAATAAAACAATCATTTCGATTTAATTCCACATCCCTACAGTCACACAGTCTGCGTTTGACTTCGTGCCACGCATTTTAGCTACAAATTGAACGACAAATCGTTCAGAATCCGTAGCGTTTAGACGTGGCAGGCGACGATAACGAGCGAAGTAAACATGGAAATTAGAGACAACGTATTTTCCCAACAACTGGTATCCAGCAAAAATGTGCGCCGTTTCCCTTCGATCGATTCGATCGTCGAACCGAAGTTACAAAACGATACTCTCGACTGGCTCTGTGCAGCAGTCTACTTGCAAGCGGAACAAACGAACGGGACAGGGGGTTCCGGTGGCCCGAGGCCAGGGAAAAGTGGCCACGGTTTTCCGAAAATTTCGCCGATGCTGGAGGCTGGATTTTGGAAATTTCGCCGGCGAACGCTGGTCGTTGGAATAGGCCCGTGAATTTGGCGCCCGCGACCGGATGGACGTCTATCGATCCATCGAGGTCGAACCCGCAGGCTAGCGTCGCGGCCCGTCAGACGTAACGGACAGGATAGTAAAAGCCCTCTGGTTGCAGCAGTCGCTGGGACTGGGTCCGTTCGTATATCCGTCCGTACGTCCATCCGCTCGCACGTCCGTCACATCGACGGATAATACCAGAGTTCACCTAAATATAACCGGCGCGGTTCTGAACCACGTTGCGCAGCGACCAGGCAAGGAAGAGAGAAAGAAGAGATTGGAGGAGCACGAGAGAGGAAGGAGGAGGAGACGAGGTGTGTCGGGGGAGCGGGCGTACGAAGGAGAAAACGTACGGGTGGAAAATAGTACGTACGTACTATTGCCATAATGGAGGACGTTAGAAGAGCGAGAGAAGAGGGAATAGCGAGTTGAATGTGTAGAAAAATGAAGATAATGAAGATTTGGCAATGTGGAGGAGAGGAGAAGCGAAGACGAAGAAGATGCGAGAAGCTGGGGATAATCGTAGCGGGAAGATGCAGGGGAAATAGAGAAAGTAATAGAAGTTGAAGTGTTTGAGGAAGGTGGGAGGACGTTAGAAGGGCGAGAGAAGAGGAAATAGCGAGTTGAATGTGTAGAAAAATGAAGATAATGAAGATTTGGGAATGTGGGGAAGAGGAGAAGCGAAGACGAAGAAGATGCGAGAAGCTGGGGATAATCGTAGCGGGAAGATGCAGGGGAAATAGAGAAACTAATAGAAATAGAAGAAGAGAAATAGTTGGAAATGTAGAAGAGAGAAGGAAGAGATCGAGGGAGAACGAGAGAGCAAGTTGAAGTGTTTGAGGGAGGTGGGAGGACACTTGAAGGAGGATGCGGTAGAAAATACTGTGTGGGAAAGTCCCTGGAATTGCTGCAACGATGGTGGAGGTTAGAAGAATGAGAGAGAAGGGATTGTAAATGAAAGACATAAAGAAATAAAGAGAATAATGGGAATAATGGAAGATGTGGAAAAATGAAGAAGACCGTTGAAACTATTGGACATGAAGAGGAGAGGGAATGAAGATTTGGGGATATGAGAGAGACCATTAATAAAGATGAGAAAGACGGAAGAAGGAATTGCAAAATTTGCAAAGAATGGAGGACGTAGAAATATGAAGAAGGCGATAGAAATAAAAAAGGAAATAAAAGGAATGATAACGTACGATGTAGGAAAATCTGGTAGTGAAGGAGGAGGTCTACTATGGTAAAGCAGGCGACGAAGATGGTAAGAATGACGAAAATAATAGATCTGAAGAGGATTATAAGGAGAGGAGAAGGAATAGAAAATTGGAGAATGGCAATGACGACGATAGAAGCAGAAAAAGTGAAGTATCTGCGAGGAATAAGGAAGAAAAAGGCGTAACAAAAGTAGAACGAGGCGAGGGAAAGAAAGAAATGAAAAAGAGAATGAAAAGGAAGAGGTGTTAAAAAATGGGACGTTGGAAATAAAAGAGAAAAGAGAGTGATGTTGCAAAGAGTATGAGATGCAGAAACGGAAACATCAAAAAATAGAAGATCTGCCGGAAAAAAGCGAAAACTGAATTCGCCGGCAAAAAGAGAAGGGGAACGAAGCGGGGAAAAGCTGGGCTAAAACGAGAAGAAGGAAATGGAATGTAAGTGAAAAGGTAAAAAGAAAGGCGAATTCTCTGTGAGAGTGCACAAAATGAGCAATGAAAGAAGCGGTGGCAAAAATAAAAACGTGGCGAACCATAATAATTGACGGAGAAAGTGAAGAAGAATAGCGCGGAACGAAGAAAAAGGAGGTTCAAAGAATATCTAGAAAAGAAGAAAAACAAAGCTGAACAGGAAAAGACTGTGCAAGAGAAGAGGAACGATAAAAAGAAGAAGAAAAATCGAAGGATCGATCGGACAGTAGAAAGAAGCTATATAGAAATTCAAGTGGAAAAGAGGAGAGCAAGGTAAAAAGATGAACTTTACCATGGTAAACGAGGAAGAAAATACAAAACGACGAGAATGATACAACGAAAAAGAAAACTAAAACGAGAAAGAACCGAAGGGCGCGGAGGTGTGGCATAGAGGGAAAGCGCAGCACGTTAGATGAAACGAGAAGAGGATGTGGGAGCCAGGTTTCTAGGGCAGGCAGCAGCTGCAGCTGCAGACATCACCACGGCGATGCATTATTTTGCACGTGGTTTAATACATACGCTAGTAGGAAAGCCGGTTAACGTCGCCGAAATCTCGACCACGAGCAGTAGCCCGAATTCGGTTTCCGTTAAGCGATGCAAATACCGCCGACAAAGCGGTCCGATCGGCGGTTTCAAGGCTCACGGGACACTTGCTCGGTCACGCTGACGCGTTCATCGCCTCTCTGTTGCTTCTTGCGAGGCCACATCTCCCCTTCATCCTCCCCATCTTTTAACCTTTTGCAGTTTCAGCTTTGCTCGCCGATCACGGCCAGTGTCAGAAGGTACAGCCTGGTCGAGGAAAGGTCAAGCTAAGCGCTGAAAGAATAAAAAGGAGTAGCGGATGTAATGGGAGTTGCGTAGTGGAGGCGAAGGTGTTTGAGGGATCGTGAAAAAAAAAAGAAAAAGAAAATTCATTCGAAGCGTTGGTCGGATTAAATGAGCTAGTGAAAACTGGCAGACGAAAGTTCATCCAACCGTATGCAACATATGTTGGTTTCAATATCGAATTCCCGCAGGTTAAAAGGGAAAGCTGTGCTTTGTTTCAACAAACAAGAGTCCTCTTTAAAGAGAATATTCTTACAACGGTGCCTTAGTGCCATGCGTTTGTATTTTATTACGCGCAGTTCATTCAATTTTCTGCTCTTTCAAGCAGCTTCAAATAAAAATTAGAACTTTTTAAAATACAAAAATATCACGTTTCTTTTATGGGAACTAATCCTTTTCAATTGTTCCTCTATATATTAACATAATATCCTTGTATTTTATTGCACGCACAGTTTATTCAATTCTCTGCTGAATAATTCCAAATGCAAATTAAAAAGTCGAACTTTTTAGAATACAAACCAGTTCGTTTCTTTTGTCAGAAATTTATCGGACGCGGTGCACAGATCCTCACGTTTCGTTACATATTCTTAATCATCCGCTTCATTTTCTCCAAGCTGAATGAAAAATTCCATTCCTTTTCTCGGAAGCTATTTATTCCTCGATTATTCTTTTCTTCTTTTTTCTTTTTTAAATACACCTACTCGTCATCGTAACGATTCATTTCCTCGCCTGTCGTCATATTGCATAAAAGATGAAGCAATTAAGGATCAATAATGGTGGAGTTATACGCTCATGGTAACTTACTGGTTTGCGACCAACGGATTGGTTTACATTTCGGGAGTTGGAACTCGGAGGATTACGCGTTAAAGCCCCTTTGCGTTATCGTGGCGAAAATCACACGGAGAACGTGACTAGGTCGTGTTTGAGGAAAGCTCGTGCTCGTCATACGTGGAATAATGATCGATAATCGAAGTAACGAAGCTAGCGTTCCAACACCTATCTTCAACCGCACATTTGCTAAAGCGATATCTGGGCTAGTTCAATGCTATGCTTTCCTAGACGGATGAAACCACTTGTACAGAACTTAGCTATTAATCCTCGTAAACTGTGACTTATAGTATCTAACAATATCTATAGCATAACGTTACGATATAATTGATAGAAGAAATGTGGCAGAAAAATGTACGATATCTACGATATCTACGATATAATATAGCGAAGTATAATTATTTACATAGAGCAACTTAACAGCAAATTGTAAAACTTTTGTTCACAAGTTGAATCTTTAACGTATTTTATGTTATATCAATGGACGTTACTACGCAACAAATTTCGCGTGAGAAATATTTCACGTAAGTCAGTGGCACGCGAAAGTGTAACTTTAACATCACGCCATACGATAGAAGATGAACTTCTGTTTGAACGAGAAGCTACAGGTAATTTATACATGCATATAATTATCAGTAAAAGTAGCTATGATTTCTTTCATCAACTTTCAACACAAATCTTGAAATACTTCGCTTATTAAATGTTTTATTAAATGGCGAATTTGATAAATAATTTCATAATTCGATGGATGTGAAACGCTGTCGTCCAACAACGTTGCAACGTATTGGCCAGAAATTCTGCTCTAACGGCGTGTATCATAGGAGGCTGCCCCATAAATAGACGCCAAGAGTAGGCGTTAGAATATCACAAGGATATCGAGCACGAGAGAAGCCGGAGCTGTGTACGAGAGATACGCGCCGAGTTGTCGGACAATTAAACAAATCCGTGTAGGCGCGACGCACGAGGTGTATCTTTACTAATTACAGGAGGCGCGGAAAGTTACAGGTTCGCAGTGGCTTGGTAATTGTTGCTAATGAACGACGTACGATCACGTCCACGCGAATGCTTCTTCCCCTTGTTCGCTAACGTTCACCACACGCGTCCGCGTGTTACAAGTCTGATTTCATCCGCGTCGTAAATTAGGTTTCTTCCGACTTACCGACGATACACACAATCGTAATCGTTGCATCGTAATATTTCTGTGTATTAATTACGCCGACTATCTGTACGAAATCTCAGCGTATCAAAGGTAGATGAGCAACGCAGATAAAATTTCGTTGCATTCAATTAAAAACAGATTAATGACGTGTATGCGCAATTATAAAATTTATTCAGCGAATTTAGTACGATCATTTTTATCCTCTAG
This sequence comes from Bombus pyrosoma, assembly GCF_014825855.1. Taxonomy (NCBI): domain Eukaryota; kingdom Metazoa; phylum Arthropoda; class Insecta; order Hymenoptera; family Apidae; genus Bombus; species Bombus pyrosoma. The sequence continues at coordinate 1,332,212 of NC_057786.1, read as the reverse complement.
GTTTATCTAACTTTAACACGTTACAAGTTTCGTTATATTAAGAGCAAAGAGAACGATAATAGAAAATGGTGTTCTGTGTGTTATTTTCTAAAAATTTCATTTCTACCGTTTGTATGAATTGAACATTGACGTGGCAAAAATTATACGTGCAACTAACGAGCGAAAAATTTGTAAAACGACATTATTATTCCTCCGCGTAACGTAATACATTTTCCATTTCTAGTCGATTTCAATTTCGATGTTCTCGAAATTCGTTTACCATTTATTCGTAAAATAATACATTCGAGTTGAGATTCTGTGGCGGGTAAATGCTCGATATTCTTATGAGATGCTAACACCTGTTCTTACGCGCACCTGCAATATCACATTTGTGCATGTTCTGCTTTCCTATTCGGTGAATTCAATTTCAGTTGGATTAATTTATTGGTAAAATCGAATGTCCTTGCAGCAGGGAAATTATTCAAAGACAAGTGATACAGAGGCCAGAAGCTTTATAATAAAAAGGCAAATATGTATTAGCATGTAAACTTGGAATTCAATTATTTACGAATATTTGTCACAACCACTGAAGGAGTCAAACTGCACTCGTTTTTCACCGCTGCTATTATGCGTGTAAACTATCGTGTAATTGCCATCCGATAGGTTCGTCAATTGGACGTTTACTGTAAGCACGTAAAAATAAATAATAGCGTTGGAAGGTAAATAAAAAGTGAAGAAGGAAGTAACAAGTAGTTGATTAAATAGAATATTAAATACATAGACGCTAATGGCCATCACCGTTTTTTGACGGTAGCCATTTCTCACGCACAAAACCACGTTCGAAACTTCCAATATTTGTTACTTGGTCGGCAAAAATTCCATTAACGGGCCCACCAAATACGATTTGGAAAAAAACGAAAGATCGATAAACGTCCAACTTACGAGCGAGCCGGACGGAGGCAATTTTCACCGGGGAAAAAAAAGTGAGAGAGAAATATATACATATATATATATATACACACACGCGCCCCAACCCTGGAAATTTAAAAAATTCAAAAAATACATAACAACGAAAAAGAGAGAATATCTCAACGAATTCATGATAGAATCCATTTGAAAGCAATCTACTGGCATTCCAGCGAAACAAGCAAACAACCCTCTCGAAAAATCAATCATCCGTCGGCGTTACTCGCGTTACGATCCACCTTCACCAGCAGCCCCTCTTTTCATCCGGCTTCTTCCTTAAAACTCGCTCATTAGCCCTCATTGTTGGGCGCGTTGTACGCGCACGTGACGCGTGGACACGCTCGCTGTCAAAGTGAACGCAAAAACAACAGAGCACGTGTGTTCTATTCGAGATGGACAGGAGAGAAACCCTGTCAAAATTGATACGTTGAAACAATTATCCTGCAAGGAGGTGTGGTGACCTGTCCGAGGATTTAGACAAGAGAGGCGCGTGCAAACAGCGTGTACGTGGAGTCTCGTTCGACTGGAATGCGAATAGCCTCGTTGGATCGCGTGTCTGACTCGACCGTGCCGTGATCGCCGGTGTGAATCGAACTTAAATCTCAGCAGAAGCAGAGGAACGAGAAAAATACTGAACGGCCGCTGAACCGTAGGAAGAAATGGGACGAAAGAGGCTCCTGAGCCTAAATCGGTGGAAGAAGGAGCGCAATGGCACAGAGGTGGCTATTGCTTAAGGCTGGAGATGCGACTGTTTCAAATTGGATCCTGCAGAGCGAAAGAGAGGATCATAGAATGCGAAGGAAGAATTAGAATAATCCTTCTGCTCGCAGATCTCTGGATCTCCTCCTGGTCTTTAAACCGAGGAAAACGAAGGGACGAGGCACCGTGCAACTGATAAATAGCGTTCAAGCTGAGCCAAAGACTGACATAATCAATTTTGCAAGTGTCTATGGCTGGACAGTCGGTAGAAAGCTGCACGCAGTGCGATCTAGAGAATGCAAGAGGAGCCCAACGTGCCGGCTCCAGCCACAAGGAATCAAGGCGTCCTCAACCGCATTCTAGACCACTTCCGGCCATCGCACACTAACGCACGAGCACACTTATCAAGAAAACAATCACCTGCTGAATGCCAGTGGATCACTTGTAATGACCATAGAGCACGTTTTACTGGACTGGCCTAGATTTTTGTCTGACAGAAGCAATTAGGATATTCAAGCGGACGGGAGGTCTAACCTAGGGAATTCTGAAAGATTTCTCCATTCCATTCCACTCGATGCTGGGTATCGTTTAATCTCGTAAACATGTGAGGTGATTAGGCGAATGCCAGATATACGGAAACAGGGGAGGATGCCAGGCTATCGGAACAAGTCAGAGACTATACAGCGTATCTTATCGCAGTCGTATCTACGAGTTCTTTCGTTGTGTCAGCTGGTCAAGGGGATCGCTTGGCATTTGTTTCAACACACGACACGAGTTCATCGAAGAAGCTTGCGCTAAAGCTTCCTGCTGCCGCTTGATATCTTCTAGCGTGATGAAGAAGAGAAAACGTTATCAACAGCGGCGAGCTACTAGCTGCAAGGCAGATGTTTCTCTTATTTGCTCTGCCTTTTGCGACAAATGATTGGCAGAATTACAGCTTGACTTACTTAACGACCTTGGCACCTTCCCCAACGTATCGAAACACACAAATTGCATAGGAGTAGGATGATGCCGCGTCGGCATGGTGGCTGCAACTTACTTGTTTCGATGAACCATGCGTATTCATAGTAAACGACGAGGGAGCACTGGGCGGACGACGATCTTCGATCTGCTGCGTTAGCGTCGACAGATGCAACGAAAAGTGCAAATGAAAAATACCACGCGATCTTTCCTTTCGTTTGCATCTTCGCCAAAGTTTGAGCGGAGAATTGAAATAAGACTGACACGCCTAACGAGTTAGTTTCTCACATAGCAAACGTCTAGGCGTCCTACCCCATGCATTGGATGTGAGAACTGTTGCTTTTATGGGTCGTCGTTCGATTGTTTGTTACTTTTGGTTCCTTTCGTGGCCTGTGTGAGTCGGACAAGAAATAAAGTTGGTCGATTCGATGCACATGTACGAAACTTGCTAGAAATTTAGTCATCTTCCTTCGGATTCTCTCGATGATCGCTCGCCGCTTCGTCGTTAATCATACGAATCCTAAAACGAGCTGACGAATAGGACAAGAACACGGTAACGGTAATACAAAATACTTGCGTTTACGTAAAAAGACAGCCGTGTAGCGCTGTTAAACGCCAGCTAAACGATAGAACAAAGAAAAGAAAGAGCTGCTCGAGCGGGAAGGAGGAGACAAGCGGTGACCGGCAATAGGCACACGGTTTTCTACTCGCTTCTGAGCCCGCGGCGAATCCACGATCAGCCTAATGGTTCGGTAAGACTATACGGTGCCATTAGCAGGTAATGAAGATAGCGGACAATTGCGACTACAGCAACACTAGCCGCGTATTCACTTACCGGACACTTACACGCGCCAGCAGCTAGAGCTCGCGGAACGAGAGACAGAAGCTTCTAAAGCTCTGTTCTCTGTTGCTTCGACCGTGTCCTGTTTCATTGACCCCCCGACCCTTGCTCCGCCGCGTGTATAACACACACGCATACCGATAACGCTATCGGATAACGCTTCCATACGAATTTCCAAACTGGACGCGCTCGAACATGTGCCGAATCGCTGATATATTCCGCATCCATTGGCCTTCGTGGGTTTTCCATGAACGTCCATTGCTACCTGTTTGACGCGAGTTTCAGCTTCGCCCGTCTAGTCCTGTACATTGACCACCGCCTATTTTATTAGCAGTTCCACCAAGGATTTATCTTCATTTTCGTTTCGCTGGTTCTTCTTATCGACGCAGAAAAATACGATACGCTCTTCGTAGCTTTGCACAATTTTCGAAATGGATACGAAGGTCGCTGGGAGAAATTACATTTTGCATTTTCGTTGGTCCTTCTTGGCTCGAATGTCGCTTTTTTAACGCAGCGGGACGAATCTGTTAGGTGCACAAGGTATAGTTGACGAAGATTTGTGCAAGGTAGAGATACGATTGCGAAGAGGAAAATGGCATCTTCGTTTCCTTCGATATTTTAATCTTACGACGAGCAATAATACATTTTTCTGAGCCACGAAGAGTACAGAAAAATGTATGTTTGTTTGGAAAATGAAATAAAAGGAGAGTTTTGGCAACGTTTCTTACGACGAAGTTTCAATCTTGGTATTAGGTGTTTGCCTGTGTTTGTCGCATTAAGGTTATCGCGAAAGCTTCCTTGAAAAAGGACGTAAAAAGTCCAATATCCTTGAAGTTGCTCTCTTGATCGTTTCGAAAGTGAATGTACGATAAACGTAATTTTTGTTCCGAGGAATTCCATTTTTTAATTATCGTGCTGGTAAAGAGAAATGTTAAAACGCTTAGCGAGCGAAGAAGGTTAAAAAATATATAGCAATCTCATTAGCAACGTCTTATACTATTATTATATAAGACGTACATAATCTTCTTTCCAGCAACGTTTAGCCGCGATTATTCCTAACACTAATTATAGTTTTTCGAGCAGTGAAAACCGCCAGCGAAAGAGCTTGGTTCTAAATCGCTTGGTTCTAATTTCTCGTCCGCTTGTCGCGACTTTAAATCACGAAATTCACTTAATTAAAAGGTAAATTTTCGTCGCAACGCACAAAAGCCACACACCGACGCGCGAATTCAAAGTTTAACCCACGAAAATCCAGGCGTCATGTAAAGTGTTCTAATCCGGGATAATCTCTAGCAAAGCCTCGTTTAAAACCTAATTGCTTCATATCTTTAACACTGGCGCGCACTAACCGCGCAGCAACATCGTAAGATTCAATGAAAGCGTCGTACGTTGCTGGACGATCGGCAAAATTTCCTTCTCCAAACCGAATCGGAGCGATCAGTCGTAACGAAAATGAACAATTCAAAAAATGAGAAAATCAAAAAATATCGTTGAACCTTCCACTTCTTTCTCTACATTCGACTTTTACGTTCTTTTTTCTTTTTTTTTTTTTTTTTTGCAAGAATATTTATCATATCACGCGATCGCTGTAAGCGTGTCTCTAATTATATAACAGGAGGACCGTGTTTAATTAAAGTTTAATTAAAGAAACCGCGGAACCTTGGCAGAGATCATTTTCGCTGGATCGTTCAATTTTTATTCGATAAATTGAAACACGCCGAATCTCGGGCGACAAATATCTCGAACGTTTGGCGCAAAATCTTTTTTACGTACGTTCACCTGTGTCGCGAGCAACTTTCTTGAACTTTCATTAACACTGAAACCAAACACGAGTATTATAACTATATTTGAACAACTTGAAACCTGTTTGAGAGTGTACATACGCGTTACACGTCATCTAATGTAACAAATTAGCACACAGCGCGAATAATGATCTTAAACGTGTAATTAGCCTTAGCTAAGAGGTAATCTCATTAAAAATACTCTGATTTATTAATTTAAGAAATAGCGGTGCCTTTGTGTGTTGCCTGTTTCCTATAAATATTTTGTAACTTGTATATACAAAAATTCATTTTTCTTCCAAAGTTTACCAATCAGACGATCTTTCGTTACGGTGTCAGTAAAATTTCACAAAATTCGTTGATAATTATCATCCGCAAAAATTGTCAAATATTTCCGCTAGCCAGCATAGAGATCATTTCCACGGTCCTATCATTATCCAAAAAGTGGACAAATTTATCAAGTGGATTTCTCATAAGCCTGCGCGCGTCGTTGCGCTATATGCTACACCGTAGCAAATTGTTGCAATGAAAATGGCAAGAAAAGAAAAGATTGAAGTCACATAGGACTAACGCCTCATTTGCAACCTCGTCGTTATCCCCACTCTGCAGTCGCACATTTACCACCCACGACGTCCACCTTGCGCTCGACTTCCGGTTACAGCGGAAGCAACCACCTGGCCGCAAAGTGCGGCATTCGAACGATGATTCAGAACAGAAATCAAAAAACGCGTACAACGTGCGGTTTTTCCTGAAACTCGAACGCGTGTAAAAGTCTGCTTCTATCGATTCTTTCTTAATATTCCCCTTACTTTCTGCATCGAATATTTGTTCGTCCTAAGTTTAATGCACAGATCATTTCTCTTTCCGTTTCGTTTCGTCGGACATTGCACTACACTCGGCAAAGAACTGAGTTGTCGTCGTGCAATTCGACTAATTTTCTTGGTCGAAAATCCGATGTCCGATCGTCGATCGCCGATGGATTTGACTAGAGAAGACGCACGTTGCAACGGTTCGCAGCGAAAGAAAATTATATAGCAACGTTCTTCTTGAATTGAAACTACACAGGAAATTTCCCTAAAAATTGCTCTTTAGACGAAGAGGCAAGCGTTTAAATTGGAAATTAAAATACCTTTGCTCGTATTCTACGTATTTGACGCTGCTTGACAAGAATCGACAAACGAGAGGAGCAAGCTGATTTTCACTAATTTTACATCGATTTTTGGAACGATTATCGTGTACATCTGTATTACTTGCAGACTGATGATATGGTCGAAACAAGGAGATTAAAACGGAGCAACGATTCTGCCGATTTTCCTGCGCCGTGCATCGGCTCTTCGTGAAACCTTACGCAACGTCCATTCGTCTGTGCTGTGCAACGTCGTCGCCTAGAGGTATCGCCGCGATAAAGGTCGATGAATATTCATACGTGGGCAAAAAATCGGCCACTCGATGAATAATCAAAGAGTCGACGGTGACGTCGCGACGAAATCGAGTCTCGTCCAGAAAATAATCGTCGACCGGAACGTTCCTTCCCTTTTGTCGCTCGTTTGATCTTAGGCGATGTTGAAACGATGGCATTTTGAAAATCGACGAGTAATTGCGCCCGTTTATCGATTTATTTCTTAATGCTTTCTCGGTAAAGAAAACCTAAAGAACAGTCCATATTCGTAATGATTTCTCGTCCATGCGAAAATTTGTATGTACGTTGTTTATCCGTTTATTCTATCCGAAGGTGTATTTTATATTTCCGATGCAATAGTGAAAGTTTGGCCAACTAAATGAAATATATTCGAGTAGACATTCCAAGCTTCCGAAAAACAATATTGTTATTTCACGTTTTATTTTACTCGCGGAAGCTTCATTTCGTGTAAGAGGATTTGAAAGACTGTGGATAAGATCTTGCCATAAAATGAGATTATTCGTAAATGTTTGGTCTTCGCATTGACACGAAATTGAGGCTGAATATTAAGAATAACGGCAAGTCAACGTTTCCTTGTTTCAGGATTTTTCACCGAACGTTTTAATGCTCGCGTTCTAATTTCATCAAGAAACGTATCCGTACGAACGAAGCAAAGTTAGTAAAATAAATGTTACACGTTGAAGCCAGTTGTGGATACCTCGAAGACGCCATTTCATAGAAAATTGTAGAAAAATCAAAGTATCGAAAGTTTGCATAAAACGATATCGTTGTCCTAATAATAAGAATCTTCGCGATTAATTATACGTCAGTTTTGTTTTATAGAAAGTCGTTCTTTTACAGCGCGGATCATTAAGTGACATCTTTATTATTGGGAAGCATATGCGGCATAGGACACTGTGAAGCATGTGCTCGTCATTCTGTGCCTTGCACTATTCATCGTAGATGCATGTATTAAATCTAGTCCAAGCAAAGCTCCCGAGCTTAGGGAGCTCTGCCACTGTTTCCATTACCATCATATAGAACCTCTGCCTGATACCTTGTTACGTGTGAGCAATGCATACCAACCAATATAATAACGATTAATCTTGCCTTTACCATCGACGATACGCAAAACCGTCTGAAAATGCCATAAACGTCAAGGACACTTCTCTCTTTCATTTACAATTGCAATGTACCGGTAGATGATCGAATTATGGCGAAATTTAATATTTTTATTTCAACGTTTAGCGGACTTTAGAGGATTTTCAAATGGATTTTCTGATTTTAAACTGGTTTCGTGATACAATAGTTTAATAGAAATGTCTGGGGAATTGTTTCAATCGGACACAACCTGTTTGAGCCAAAAGATGTCAGATTTGCTAATTTTCTACGGGCAAGTACTTTTAAAATTCAGCACCTTGTTAATCAATTGTTATCAAAACGTTGTCTTTTTATTTGGGTTTCCAGCTAAACCTGTATCGATTCGATCGCTTTGTAAAGGTTAAAAATACTACTTGTCATAGTATGAAAATATCGCTGATCTTTTAGTATCTTTGCTCTTCTACAGAAGTTGGCCGGATATTTTTAAAAGACTCGGATCTTTCAGTCAGCAGATTGTTTTCGATTATGTCATAGTAGAACGTTTCTGTTTAACCATGAAGTATCCCGAAAGCCAAAAGACCAACAGAGAAACGTACTTATCGTAATCTTCTTCTTTGTGACCTTCGTGTGAGTCGCCGGTCCAAGCTGGTTAACTTCACTTTCTCAACTTGATCGATGTTTATCTTGCATAATTTCGCCAATTTTCCTTGCTCTTTCTTTTTCCAAGGTAATCGCTTTGGCAAATAAGAGGCCTGTATAATAAGTGTAAAAAGTAGTGCCAAAGAACCTGATCGATGCTCATCTTATATAATTCCAGCAATTTTCTTTCCTCTTCCTTCTCTCGAGTTAACCGATTTGGCAAATAAGAGGCTCGCATAACAAGTGTCAAGATTGCAAGCAATGTAAAAGACCAGTGAAACCAGAATGCCTGATTCCAGCAAGAAGTTTAGCTGAGAAGAGCTCGGTATGAGCGAGGCAGATGATTCAAGTACGCTGCTAGCCATAAGCGATACCGACAAGTGTACAGATTTTGGCAAACGCGTAAGAGCAGTGCAACAAACTCTCTCAAACGAGAGTTTCAGCTAAGAAGAAGTCGGCATGAACGAGGCAGATGATTCAGACTTGCCAGCTCAAATTAACAAATACGCTGCTAGCCATAAGCGATACCGACAAGTGTACAGATTTCGGCAAACGCGTAAGAGCAGTGAAACAAACTCTCTCAAACGAGAGGTTCAGCTAAGAAGAACGCGCGCATATTTGTGCAAAGTAGATGACTCAGTGAAGTTCAATTCCAGACTGGAATTGATAAATACTCCGCTACCGACACGTCTCTAAAGCTGTCGAAGCTATAAGATGGAAGGCTCAAACAACTTCTGGACAAGAGGGGCGCGCTATGAGTGAGACAGATGACTGCGTCGAGTTCATCCCTGCGAATTAACGGGATACTCCACTGTTGACAAGCGTAAAGCTGGATCCTCCGTCTTGGTCGTTTCTCGAGATCGATCCAACGATGTCCATTTCGCATTTTGCCTGTCGAAAGCTAGATCAGCCTGGTGTCCGCGGCTACCTCGTCACCCGAAACGTTAGAGCGTTTGGAAATTGGTGGCGGCGACCCCCGTATTCTCCGGTTCGAGGGCCGGGGCTACGGTATAGGTATAACGAGAGCGACAACAGCAGCAGCAGCAGCAGCAAACCTCCCCTCATCGCCACTCCAGGACTCTCCTAGCCCCGTGGACTCGTGGTTGGAAAAGGGGAAGCCCGGGTGGAGCGCATGCGCCACGCTCGGACGGAAAAAAATCGGCCCGGCTACGTCGGAGAAGGGGCGCTGGGGTGGCCGTATCGATCGCCAGAGAACATCGGAGTCCGTGGCGAGTCCGTGGGCACAGCCGACGTTCACCCATGACGACGACGACGGCGACGAAGACAACGACGACGACGACGACGACGTTCGCCGAGCCACGATGCCTCTCGCTCGGAATTTTCCTCTCGTCGATCCGCGAATCGATCACGCGACACCTTTCGAATCCTGCGAATGTAGGACGCAGTCGGACCTTCCTCTTATTTTCTTGCTACTCTGGCTGCTTTTGTTTCTCTTTTATGCCGTTCGAGCTGGTTGTTTTAACGTTTGCCGCTTGGTACCTTGGTACTTTAGCAGGTACTCGCGGTGCTGCGGTACTTGAGGCTAATTTGAGTCGCCGAGAGGCGACAGGCATCGATGGACTTGGTAAATTGAAACGTAGAGAGCAGCCGCGTGACGTTGTAAATATTATTTTCGGAATTTGCTTGGCAGTTTGTTGGTAATTGGATGGCCGGTTTTCTTTGCGCAAATAAAGTTATCGAATTGGGTCATTTGTTTCTCGAGAATTGAATATCGGTCTACCGAGACGGAAGCACATAGCACAAAAATGGAATCGATCGGTTTCGCTGCTGACAGCTTCGTTTACTCTAAAATCATGCAGAGATTGAACTGTTCGTGTTATCCTACGATTCCAACCTCTCTTCCTCATTTCTACTTTGTACAATTTGTTTGTACGATTATTATAATTCTCTTCGTCGTCTTATCTAACTTTATCGTTGCATCGTTATCGAACGATCCATTTGTTGCTGCTGGCTCTTCACATTTTCGCTAGAACAGATCTTCCTGATTTTTGCACCGATTCGACGTAAAACGAACCACGAACTTTGTCTTGTATTTTTTTCTTTTTTTTTATTCCTCAATTGTTTATTCGATCATTGCGATGCCATGCCCTACGTCTCGCTATACTAACTTCTTTTATGGAGGCTACACATTTCGAGAATAGAAAGGTAGACCGAGCATATATGCGTTTTACTTCTTTTCCCTAGAAAGTAGGATAACAGGGTTTCTATTCGAATTTTTTTCTTTCCATTATTTTAACGTTGTTTCCTCCTTTTCTAACTTGTAGTTCTCTTTCCTACTGCTGCCTCTCGGCGTATAATTCTTTCCTTTTTCTTGTTCGTAGAAATTATTGATTTTTTAAGGGGCAAAGGAACAGAGTAGAGTTTTTCGTGGATCGTTTTGTTCAATTGTCTTAGCGATCGTTCAACGGTACGAGGAATGAGCACGTGAGAGAAGATTCCAACTTCTTTTTCCTTGTTTCAAGAGCGATTGATGCGCGATCTTGCCACGTACCATCGGTTCTCCTCGAGCGTTTATGGTGGAAAGTTATGGAGTATTTTTAACAGCAGACTGGATATATCGAGCTTGACGAATTTTTATCAGTCGAACGTTTCTAAATTAACTAATTACTTAATGGTATCACGAGTTGGTAATATCGTTCCCCTAACTTGAATGGGAAAGAACGTTACATCCTCCTTAATGGAAGATTCCAGCACCAAATTTTACGCTTTTCAATGTGGAAAAGAATCTGAGGAAATTTATGTACACTTTTTTTAAGGAAAAATAAGATGTATATGTCTTTCTTGTATTATTGAAACTTTTATTTATTATTTGTTCAAGGAAAAATAAGATGTATATGTCTTTCTTGTATTATTGAAACTTTTATTTATTATTTGTTCAAGGAAAAATAAAATGTATATGTCTTTCTTGTATTATTGAAACTTTTATTTATTATTTGTTTAAGGAAAAATAAAATGCATATGTCTTTCTTATATCGATCAGAAATCCTACTTCTGCACTATGCAGTGTATTATTTATTATTGAAACTTGATAACAAAATCCTTGAACGTCATTTGTTTAAGGAAAAATAACATGTATATGTCTTTCTTGTATTATTGAAACTTTTATTTATTATTTGTTCAAGGAAAAATAAGATGTATATGTCTTTCTTGTATTATTGAAACTTTTATTTATTATTTGTTTAAGGAAAAATAAGATGTATATGTCTTTCTTGTATCGATCAGAAATCCTACTTCTGCACTATGCAGTATATTATTTATTATTGAAACTTGATAACAAAATCCTTGAACGTCATTTGTTTAAGGAAAAATAAGATGTATACGTCCTTCTAACATCAATCAGAAATTCTACTTCTGCGATATGCAGTATATTACTTATTATTGAAACATAATAATCAAACCCTTGAACTCATTTGTTCAACAAAAAAATGAGATATACAGTGCTTTCCGTATTAATAAAAAATTCTAACTACTAAATATTGTACCTTTTACTATATATAAAATGATATCGAAGAGATTTTAGATGGTCGATCGAAGCTTAATATTTAAATCCCTGAACGAGCGATCTAAACAAATTCGTCTACGAATCTGCCTCGCTGATAAAAATAAAATTTATATTAATATTCTAGAGATATTCCTCGAAAGGTGCAGAAAAAAAATTAAGCGACAAGTATTTTGTTCAAAATGAAATAATAAATTTTAGAAATTTCTAAAATTATTCTGCACCATAGGAACGTACTAAATGAGACGTCGCAATTAGAGACAAGAAATAAACAGGATTGTAGGAAGTGGAGAGAGGCGTTCCGGGTTTGGTCAGTTTATTTCACTGCAAACCTGTCATCCTTGAATAAGATGCTGCGTGGGAGGATCGAGCGGCGCCATTCCTCGCGATGGATACCTGCTTGATGTCTGTATTCATCGGCGAGCCGCTCGTTTTCAACTCTTTCTCGATGAAATAATTCACTAGCGAAACGTACGAATTATTTCCAACATTGAACGTGTTCGATAGAATACACTTTGATTAACGTAATCACATCTTACGTTGATTGTCTCTGAACATTTTTAATTACTCGCGATCCTTTATCATTTTCTTCTTCCTTTTATCGATGTTGAAGCGTGTCAAAACTTTTCACAAACCTCGATTGGAATTATTTCGCGGTATGGCGTTTTAATTTAACGCGATTAACGTTATTTGTTAACTAAGTCGAAATTACTTGGCAAGTAGCAATTTCTTTCGAAGAAAAAACCAGGAATATCGTTTGATTCGTTTCGCAGGGAAGCTGAATTACTCGAATATTTCTCTATAAATTAATTATACTCGAGTGTTAAGGATCGTGAATTTTATTCCCCTCGCCGCCGAGAAAAAGATATTATACTTTGAATAATAAACATTTCTTTTTACCCAGATAGACAGATCTGTTCACAGACTTTGTTCTGTTGCTTTTCGACTCTGAAAAAGCGGTAATTTCTTTTTCTAGAAGAAAATATGTTACATATACTAAGATTTTGATGGATTAAAATGAAAATTTGAAATTGACCTATCTCCGTAAACTCTCAGTTTCACGATCGCAAAAGTTTTTAACTAAATAACTCGAACAGTACAATCTAAAGTTTGCTATATGCATGGGATATTAGATTTCATTTAAAAAACCGCCCTAAGATGGTTCAGCATTAATGCACACATAAAGCACACTTTTATTGTCGTTGTTCGTTTATGTTACGCCGTTTTACGCCTCACTTGCTATTATACGACGAATCAAATAAGAAAAAGACAGGAAACACGTATCGACAAAGCTGGAATAATCAGAGCAAAGATTATTCGTCAGAATAATTTTTTAAATCGTTAGGGAAAAAATCATGGACGAGAAGGTCATTTAAACGAGAGAGAGAGAGAGAGAGAGAGAGATAGAGAGAGCGATCGGTAAGTGCCGAAGAAATTTGTGAAAAAATTCCAGAACCGAGGAACATTCATTTCGAAGTATTCGAGTTACGTTTCGCTTGGTACGCGCAACGAATAAAAATAAGGGAAAGACACCTGCATACTGACAAAGCGAGAATAAACAGAAGAAATATTATTCATACTTTTTGCGTTCCTTCTATCAAACTTCTTCTATTCACCTTGCCCTCGTCGTTAATGGCCTGGGCATTCAGACGCGACCGAATCTCTATTTTATTTAAAACAAAGCTTCATGGTGGCGTTAATCAGGAATTACAAGAGAACGAGACGCGGACGTGTCGTGTTTTCATTTCCATCGCGGGCTTCCTCTCCTCTCCATCCATTCACGCGATTCTGCGAAACAGAAGAGGGGAAAAGAAAAAAAGAAAGAAGAAGGAAGAATGTTAGACGACAGAGTTTTCACATTTAAGATGCCAGCAACGGGTCAATGAAAGAAGTGGCGGACGTCTTTTTCAGCCGGCCGGTTCCTGCCTATCTGTCTCCCTTTTCCCTGTTACACGTCGCTCGCCTCTTCTTCCCCTCGCCGCGAGCGAAGGAGAAGGGTGCTTTCAGCTGGAGACGCGTTTAACGTCGTGAAACAGATAAACGATGAATCACGACGGGGTCGCGTCTTCGAAATTTATGGTACGGAACGGCTGCCACGGCCCGAGAGACGCGTATTTGTTTCAAAGTAGCTGCTTCTCCACGAAGCCGGCGGAATTTTCTGATTTTTGCCGCGAATCGTTGCGCATTTTCGTCGTCGAGGACGACCATCGACGTTTCCCTAACGGCGAATGAAGATGCTTCTGTGAATGCGAATTTGAACTTGCGAGAAGGGGACGTTCTCAGATCTAGCGGATGAGAAAATCCACGACTTACTGAAATTCATTAAGGAAAGTAGGGTAGCCAGTAAAATACTTCAACGTGGAACGCACCACCCTACGGTGTCGTCGCTAAAAATTGCGTTGTTCAGATGACATTAAACCTTAATCAACAGGACAGGATGGTTTTCTCCGTACTGGCTTTCTCTCTCTTAGGAACAACATTTTAAGATTTGTTATCCTAAACGATTGTGTACTTTCGTTTTCAAATGAGCAACGTCAGAGAAATTTTGTCGGGAATATTTCGTAGTTGGAAATCTTGAGAAAATTCGGCAGAAGATGTGCGGATAATTCTTCTTCCTTTGGCAACCAATTTGTGGAATGCGACCGATAGATTGTTATTATAAATGGATTATATCATAAATAGGACAGTTTACTAATCGAAAAAGGTAGATTTGTTACTTGCTAGTCACTCTTCTGTCAAAGCAGCACGAACAACCACTAAAACGCACTGTCCAAAAGACTCAGTAGTCACCAGCAATCAGTATCGTCAACGTGAAAGAAGAATCAAATGGAAACGGATCAAAGTTGGCGTATCGTTCGCTAAAACATGAGCCGTTTAATCCACGATGCAAAAACATGTGCGAGTCGCCCTCAAACAGACGTACGCTCCTCGGCAACTCATTTCGTTCGATTGACAATCAGTGGGCTGTTGGTGCGCCGTACCTAGCAATCTTCGATGAAAATACGGGGCCGGTAAAAAATAATGACTGTTATCGTTCCGCGATATCAGATCAAATACGTGTCGTTTAACCGTGCACGATGCGTTCTTGTTTGCTTTCGAGGGACGAGGCTCGCTGCTGCACTCGTTCTCACTATGGACGTAATTTTGGGGATGGGACGGCTGCACAGGGTAAAGAACAGACACGAAGGGAGCGAAGAAGAGGGGAAGAGAGAGAGAGGAAGAGGAGGGGTGACGTCCTTTCTAGTCGAATATCGGGGTTGGCAGCGTAAGTTCGCCCCTCGACAAAGAGGGCATTTCCATCGGCTTACCCCAACGAGAAAAGGGGGCCGATGGGAGCACAGAAAGGGTGTGGGCACTTTTGGACGCGCTGCTCTTCCGGAAAACGCGTATTGGAGATCGGCCAAATATCGCGAAACGCCGGCCGTGGATGTTTAAATGGACAATTAACGCGTGTCCCCTAACCACCGGCCAAAGTGCGTTTTGCAATCGAAGACGAGGCAACCGTTTTCGCCCTCCTCTTGTCGAGACACCATGTGTCTTCATGGCTGGAGTTCATTAGAGTCTGGCAATTCCAGATTAGATAGTTCCAGCTAGAAATTTTGGGAGGAGAATAACTTGAAATTGGACGATAGAAGTCTAAGTTTTCAATGGGTTTTGAGAAATCATGGGCCTTTCTCAGCTTCCTCGACTGGAACTTGTTGCAGTCTGGGAATTTGAGGTTAGGCAGTTTGAGCTAGAGCTTTGGAGAAGGTAATAACTTGTAACTGAACGATAGAAAGCTTGCTTTTTAGCTGGTCTAGGTTCCCAATAGATTTTGAGAAACCATGAGCCTTTCTCAGCTTCCTCGACTGGAACTCGTTGCAGTCTGGGAATTTGAGGTTAGGCAATTTGAGCTAGAAATTTAGGGAGGAGAATAACTTGTAATTGGACGATAGAAGGCTTGCTTTTTAGCTGGTCTAAGTTACCAATAGGTTTTGAGAAACAATGGGCCTTTCTCAGCTCCCTCAATTGGAACTTGTTGCAGTCTGGGAATTTGAGGTTAGGCAGTTTGAGCTAGAGGTTTGGAGAAGGGAACAACTTGTAACTGGACGATAGAAAGCTTGCTTTTTAGCTGGTCTAGGTTCCCAATAGATTTTGAGAAACCATGAGCCTTTCTCAGCTCCTTCAATTGGAACTCGTTGCAGTCTGCGAATTTGAGGTTAGGTAGTTTGAGCTATAAATTTAGGGAGGAGAATAACTTGTAATTGGATGATAGAAGGCTTGCTTTTTAGCTGGTCTAGGTTCCCAATAGGTTTTGAGAAACCATGAGCCTTTCTCAGCTCCTTCAATTGGAACTCGTTGCAGTCTGGGAATTTGAGGTTAGGCAATTTGAGTTAGAAATTTAGGGAGGAGAATGATTTGCGACTGGATAGTAAGAGTTTGTTTTTTATAGAGAGAATTTAAGAATATTGGTCTTTTGTGGAATTAGGATCTTATTAAATAATATCGTGTATGTGCTATTTCTTCCAATGACTTTCTGCTACAGAAAAGCTTCACGATTGTTTCTAGAGAAAAGTTGCCAAGAATAAATTTTTCTTACACTTGGAAAATATGTTCGCTGTAAATTGTGTATTGGTATGCAAATGTACAATTGTTTGGATTGACAACAGTAACTTGAGCTTGCTAGTTGGCCTCATACTTTGGCCAGCATAGCGTATATATAACTGAACTCACAAGTGAACTGTTCTAACAATAGCATTCACATTCTGATACTCTTACTATACTTCTACGTAGATAAGGAAACCGATGATTTCATTGAAAAACGAAAAATGCTCAGATGCTCAATACGCAAACTTCGTTGAATCTGTAGGAAAATTTCAATAGAAACCTCATTAAATTTTCATAATTGTACACGTACATATCAATATTTAACTCGGCTCCATTTTAGTTCGTTTTTGTCACTGTCCTTCTAAAATTATTATTCCATTATTATTGTGTTTTACTTCCCGTGATTTATTATTTATATTCTATTACTGCGATATTATAACCAGTCCAAATAATTGTTATTGCTATTGACCAGTTAATTTACATAATTTACTAACATTCGTTGACGTGTCAGTCTCGTTAATGGGCAAACCAGTGATTTTTAATCGACGTTGCTCGTTACCGATCTTCTATTCGTTTTTTGTCCAGCTAATTGCTCGCTCAGTGGGCCGAGTAACTCAAAAAGATTTGCGCCATCGATAATGCGTTATCGGCGACGAATAAAAATTATCTCACGAATAATGCAAAAGATTCTGCCACATATAGCGGACATCAGCAACCAAAGGAAAAACCTCGGTAACCAAAAATATTCCGATCATTCGTAAGGTTTATTCGTAACACGTTTGGGTCACTGTTCTGCAACTTGGAGAAGGTCAAGAACCATCGCGCCGAAGAATCATCATCGAATATCCTGGCGGGACCACGGCGGAGTCGCGCGAGTAGCGAAAAGTGCGAAACGCTAATCGTGTAACAGAGTACAGCAGCAAATTGGAAACCAGCCAGACATTATGAAACACAGGGCTGAACGTCGGCGTAGAAAATATTCGAAGGAAGAAATTGAACGATACGTTTGACGCGCCACTTCTATTCTCGGTGTGGAAAAGGTCTAAAAATACAAAGCCGTGCTGACTAACCAAGAGAATTAAGGCATCGCTCGTGCGGAAATAGCTGCGCTGGAGACCCGCCAAATATCGTAAATGCCGCGCCAACGTGAGCGAACCTCCAACCAGGGAATTTGTAAATAATCGCCACTTGAATCTCTCGCATACTCGCAGACAGTTGCTCTTTGATGGTTCGACCAAGTTCCCGTTCCTCGATCGCTCGGTTGATTCACGATCCGGCCGGTTGGCTGGTTCATTCATGGATCGACCAGCGACAAATGGAGATCACGAGCACCGTTCCGAGGAAAAGAAACAACGCGATCGGCTGCCTCGTGCCAGCTAGAAGCGACTGCAACGTTGCTGCGAAGGTGAGCGAGATCACGTTGATGAAGACGGGTCTGTTGCTTTGTTCGTGGCCGAGACGTTGGAATTTATTCGACCAGACGACGCTTTATTTTCTCCCCTCGCTGTGTCTGTCTATTTCATCGCCATTGACAATATACAGGCTGTTCCGTAACACGTGACACCTACTCGGGCAGTGGACACGAGACTCGGACAACAGCGCGATGAAACAAATCCTGTCCTGTTCGATCGTCTTTGCCATTACGAAATCGTGCAGCCATTATCGCAGAGCAAAATTTCTTCTTCCATCGTTCAGAGGAATACAACGAGGATAAATTAAGTTTCCTGTAATTAAAAATTCCCGCACAGTCCCATGTTCTCCGCCGCGATAAAATCTCCAGATTAGCGAAGACGTATTTATTAGCAGTGGGGGGGAAAAAATTCTGGAAAATTTATGGAGTTGCGACACAGGTCAAGAAGTTCTAAGGGAATGCTTCGCAGAAAATATTGTATGGTGATCGTTATTACTCGAGAGGCGTTAAACAACATACCGATGGTTGGGTGATCAGCGTTCAACTGGTAACCTGCTGGCAATTTCTCTTTAATAATTATTTTGCCATGCATTATTCAACGATACACCTGGTTTCTTCGATATTTGAATTTGTTCGAGGCCTCGCTTATTCACTTAGCGACTACTGTCATTCCGCGATTTCGCTAAGTGGTTCCGTTTATATTACCAAAAACGGAATTTTTGACGATCAGCCTCGCGTTAATGCCTTTCACGATCACCACGACCAGCCAACGTTTAATCTTTAATCTACTCAAAGGCAATGTTGAAAATTTCGGATAGAACGATACGGATTTACGGTAATCTGGCCGTCTTTGTGTAATACTTACAACTGTAATCAGCTTCAACTTATCCTTCCACGTTGTCAAGAGTATTATATTTAACTGGGATATGATTATTATCCCTCCAGAACCGTTTATTCCAAGTTAATTTTCTACTTTGCAATTTCTGCAATTTTTACAATGCACGGCTAGTGGTTAGTTTTTGAAAGCAACGATATAAAATGTACAAAGTCGTACAGACCTCGAATAGAGAAAAACTGCCAGCAGTTTGAGAAATACTCGCGCGATAAAGAAACTTGGGCACATTTGGATCAAGCAGAATATTAAACCTTAAAGGCTATCACGGATGACGAAAATTTTCTCCTAACACTGCTGCTCTCTTTGATAATGAGAATTATGTTGCAGTTTTTAAATATCTTCAACGATCATTTTCGACACCAGGACACGTCCATTAAGCGACGATTTATTTCTCGTCGCGGTACCCTAAGATCGTGTACTTATAATTTTACGATATTTCTAAAATATCAAACTTTTGTTCCTCGAGTTATGACCCGAAGAAATATTATGAAAAATAGATAAGCAAAATAACTAACGCCCTAACGATATCATGGAGATATTGTTATTTCCAATAGCTGAAAATAATAATTTTCTTTCTCCTCGTCGGCATTAAATAACGTTAAACAAACAATAAGATATTTCATTCCTTTTGATCAACTGTATGAATTTTTCTATTTAAAAAACAGTGTGACGATATCCTTTAAGCGTTAAAATACATTTATACGTGAAATATAATATAAAGGATTTTTGGAAAATATCTCTTCTTCCTATTAATTATTCAAATATTATTTCTTCGTCAGTGTCATTTTCCCAATGGAACGGTATATAGTTTCTTATGCATAATGCAATTTCAAGGCAGACGAAACTAAGGGGAAGAATGGGAAAGACGTCGATAAATTAATCTAGAGACGAGGACGTCTCGTAACAAAAAGATGTCCACTGTGCGAGTGATTAATGTGTTTCATATACATGCAGGCTTCCATTTCGTAAAAACAGGTAGAAACCAAGCCATCTTGGAAGTATCATAATGGAATCAACTTATAGATTTAGTAGATAATTGTTGCAGAAGATGTGTAATTGTAAGAGAAGAGGGAAGTTTAGTCTTCGGGCTGATGGATGAATAATCTGACATATTCAGAGTGGATTTTTCAGTAACAAAAAGTTTCTCTCATTATGACAAAGCTAGGTTCGAACGTTGTGATCGCTATAAAATATGCCTTGGAAGGGAAAAGATACCGATGCATCGTTATAACGAAATTAATCTTAAATTTCTGCTACGATCGGGAAGAAAACGAGTTAATCTGAAACTCTCGCGAGTCTCATAAATCACACGTTGAAGAACAGGAAACGAATCTGCATCTCTGTTTGGGAATTTCCTTTTTTATAAAATTCCTATCATCGTTTCCAATTGAACTTTCAAAGTATCGCGTTGTTCTACTTCTCATTGAACACCTACGTCGATCTAATAGATGAACAGGCGATTCTCTGGATCGTTTCTTCTTCTAATCCAGAAAATATCTTGCTTCCTTTTTCCATCGTTCCTCGCTACGAAGCTACTGTTCTTCTAAATTTTCCTAACTTTCTAAATTCTCCTATTACGAAATTCCGATTATCATTTCAAATTCAACCCTCCGCGGACAAATTCCACCGCCGATATCACAAGCACACTGCTCGATAAATTGCACACCTGTTTGGATGACCTAACGAATAAGCAAAAAATCATGCAAGATGATTGTTCGTGATGCCCGTAGAAGAAAAGAGACGAATCTTCCACCTTGGAAGTTCCTTTCGCCGGATAAAAACGTGCTGGTTGAAAGACGCGATCTTGAATATTATTCCCTGCCGAGATAGTCGTTCGATGACCCAATAACTCGCCGGTTTCGCCACGCTTTTTGTTCCGTCCTGATTTACGCGGTTTATCAAGCTACAGCCTCGTGTGACGAGAGGGACCAGCCGGTCGGTGTAGGTTGTCTCTACAATGAAAGTACATTCCCCACGGGTACTGGCTCGAACGAACGGCCCGCAGGGGTTCCTGGCGTCGTTTTCGCCGCTGAAAATGTTGGGGTTCCTGCTGACGAAGAGGGCGGCTCCGTCGCAACCCCCTTTCGCTCGAGGGGCATCGATCCGGGAACGCTGGTGCGCGCAGCTAACGTTCCTCCTACGAACCTAAATCCGAATCC
Organism: Bombus pyrosoma; assembly: GCF_014825855.1. Classification (NCBI taxonomy): domain Eukaryota; kingdom Metazoa; phylum Arthropoda; class Insecta; order Hymenoptera; family Apidae; genus Bombus; species Bombus pyrosoma. Next base: position 1,311,275 of record NC_057786.1, on the reverse strand, counting down.
TTACTCGAGGATCCGAAGGAGCGACGTGCCTAATGAAAATGAAAGGAAACCTTCAAGAGGAGGAGATTGGCCCACGACCTGCACGCTCCTGGTTACTTGTTTCCGGTTGTCTGTTTGCTTTACTTTGACTTCCATTAGATTAGGACTGAGATGTAAAGGCTGATTCACGCTGCCGGCTAGAGACGCGCGGTCAGATCGTCATACGAACATCGATCGAGTTCCTTGGATGCTTAGAATCGTCCATTGACGATCCTGTGGTAGATACGAAGCTTGCAGCTTTAAGAAACTTCCATAAGACTTGTCATCCTGCTCTCGTCTTGTCAGCGTTTAGGTCGATGCATTAAGAACGTAGACTGGAAGGATGTGTTTCAGATATGCGCGTAAAAAGGCAAGATTTTGGGCAAATTAATATTGTTTGGGGGGGGGGATGATCAGGAATATCTTCTTTTGGCATCGCGTTAAAGACTCTTGCTTTTATCTATAGATCGGCGAAGTTCTTTAAGAAACGTCCGTACTCTTGGACTGTCGGATGTCATGCTCCGGTTAGGCCCCTTTTACTGTTCTGTCATCTCAACGCTTTATCATCATTATCTCGTAAATAATCCGGAAGCTGGACATCTCGGATTCCTACGCTCAGCGGAACCTTCTTCTATTCTCGGATCTTAAACCTTCCGAATGCCGACACTCGATGGGTCCGCTGCTCCACCCATTCCTTGCACACCAAGTGCTAAATTAATAAATTTCCACGCGTTTGAATCTTCTGATTTTTCAGTTTCCTGTTAGTCGTATCGTCTCCTTTTCCAAGGAGAATTTCACCGGACCCGCAACGTAATCGTATCGATAGGCAAATAAAATAAATTTGCACCGCGACAAGACCCTTTTATTCTCCTTCAACATCTTCAGCCTATCGCGTCTACTTTCTCCCGTTAATCTCATTTTTCCTATCGTACGAATCGTCGTACGCTATAGAACGCAGAAGCCATAGAAGCAAGCGAATAAAATAAAGTAAAATATGGAGCAGTTCGGAGATGGAAAGAGAGCCCGTGAAACACCGAGAAGAAGAGATAGACGCGGATCGTAACGAGACGAACTAATGATCATCGAGGTCGCGAATCGCTCGTCATCATCGTCGTCGGCGTCGTCGTCGGTCGGACGACGGGTCGACGAGAACCACGTGATTAATCATCGCGGAACAGAAGCAACTCGCGGACAAAGCTAATTAACGCGGTCGTAAACGAAACGTCGCGTGTGGTAGGCTGCACGCGTCTCGAAATATGTTTCCGAGGCTGGTCTGCTTCTCTCATTGAGTAAGCCGTTTATTAGCGGTGGATCGACAATTATTAGCGTTCCGCGGGGTCAAGTGTAATGCGATTCTAATTGCGCTTCGAACATGACACCGACGGCTCGCGACCTCTGTTCCCCGATATTCCCTGGTCCGCTGGCTGCTTTGCTTTCGCACTGTATCGCTGCTAATTGTCCATCAACGAGCATGAAATCGAGAGCCGCGGGAAAAATCGATCGGCCAAATTGTTGCGCTGGGAACAGGCTCCAAGGATAACTGTGAGTTGATTCAGCCTCGTTCCACGCTCGTGTTCACGTTTGTCCACGGCAGAAAAAAGGGACCATGTCGATTTCAACCAACGCATTGCGAGTTCCGTGTTCTTCCGCGCCGTAGCAATTTGAATGGAAGTTTCTCCGAGCTTTTTGCAGCAGTTGGAAGAAACTGAGCTGCGCTGTGTTTCATTTTTTCCTTTTTTTTTTTTATAGTTTAATGCGTTACGTGTTGTGGATTGTAAATATTGCAATGGCGAATGATCGCGATGATAGTTGCTTTTATTTTGCAAAACGCCATTTATGTTGCGATACCGCGTACACTTTCAAGTCGTTCGCTTTCATAAGCTTCGCTGTTGATTTTCTCGTTTTGCTATGAATTAGTGTTGGACGTTGTCGGCAATTTTGTTTAGCTTAGGAATTACATTCTACCGATGATGGAAGAATTATTTTTCCTTTCTTCCTTTTTTAATTTCGTTGCAGTATTGTAATTTTTAATAGCAAGAGGGGTAATTTGTGAAAGGGGCAAAATACATTTTTTTTTTAAAGAAATAAATAAAACAGGTAAATACAAAGGGAGACTTGATACTGTGGCGTACGGTTATAGTTATCAATTAGAAGAAAAATGCGTTTTTGAACGCGTTTTTGTTGTATTCTTTTCGAAACAAAAACGTCCCTTTCACGTGCCATTCAAAATCGATGAAAAATTAAAAGTAAAAGTCGAAAACGATGCGGAATAAAATACTCTGTTTTATCCGTTTATATATTACTCTGTTTATATATTACTCTGTAATATCAAGCAGTGACATTGTACATTGAAAAATAAATTTTCGTTTTCTAGGAGATGCTCGACGTTGCCCCTTTTTGCCGCGGACTCTTCATTTTGGTGAGTTTATTGTTTTACTTACTGGCGATGGAATTGAACAAGTTTTAAGATACGCGTAAATCTTTTTCGCCATCATCTAATTAGCTTGATCGTATCTTTTGAAAAGGTAATTATTATTTATCGTATCCTTCTTCTCAAAGATTTTGGAATTCAATTTTTGGTTAATTCCCAATGATGTTATTACACTTTTTGAAGTGTATCGAACGAAGAAATATGTTTTCTACATTTGTTGGTTAACTTATGCAAGGACCCATTAAATATACAGCGATCGTAAATTAAATTGTTTATCTCGTTCGATAAAATTTTGTTTATCGACTTATTTACGGATCATAAAATCGAAAAAATTGTAAACTAAAATGGCTCTCGATATATTTTATTTCGATCTTTTTTTAACAGGGGAAAACGTTGGGATTTGTGACATTCGCAGTTAATTTCAAATTACGTTGCTAAAAGTCTTTTACCTGTAATTAAAAGAGAAATCGTTTTTTTTTTTTTTTTATTTTATTTGCTAAATTTATGCGCCATGAAAAGCTACTATTTTTTATACCCATAGCGAAACAAAATAATTCGCCGCTTTTAATTTTCTGCTTCCATCGAAATTTCCGATGCTTAATGCCGGGAAAAACAGACAATTGGAATACGGGGGAAAATGAGAGGAAAAAAGCTCCTATCATCGTGCTACTACGAAACCTTCACATCTTTCTCTGTCTCCGAGGGATTTTCATACGATAATGCTTTACAAGATTTTCCTATAGCGAAGAATATTTTCAATGAAAAATTTGATAATTCCTCGTGCCATTTTAAATAACACACCAGTGATCCTTATTACACGTGTCTGACGCTTGTGTTGTTACGAGTGTATCGTACAGTCTGTGAAAAAAGTAAATACACACGGTGCGTCTAGACGAATCAACTAATTTCAAGGGAGAAATTGAATTCGAGATAAAAAATTGCTCGAGCCATTTCTTTGGAAACTTATTTCCGAAAGTCTCGGGGAAAGCATATCTCTTGAAAGCCAGGCTAATTACCTTCTGCCACTTGATAATCCAATTACCTAACACATTTGCCGTGCAGACGGTTAAAAACGAACGAACCGACCGACCGACCGAACGAGAAGGGAACTGCTGGAAAATCAAAAAACGCGACTTCTTTTCGAAGATTATATGCTACGAAACGTAGAAACCGATCGAATCTCTGCACCTCTGATTTTTGCCATTCACTTGTCATCGACCGACTACGAACCCTCCAAATATCCCACGTGTCTTCGGAAATACGAACTTGTCCTGATTAAGGAGTTTTCGACATATGGAAAATTAGAGAAAGTCGGATAAAATCAGACGAAATGGATCGATTGATTACTTCAGCTGAGAGAACTGCGAATATTTTCGGTGTCTGGAGAATCCGAAAATTAATAAGAAATTAACTAACGCCGACGTTGCCAGGCTCGATCGAATGACCGGTTCCGAAATTTAATTCCAAATTGTACATTCGCCGTTATTTCTGCCGCTCGTCCAACTTTATGCAGATTCTCGTATTATCCGATCGATCAATCTCTCGAATGTTTAGAATTTACATAAAGTGAGAAGGAACGACGACGAATGTACAACTTAATGAAGTAAAAATTCGAAACTCAAATTTCATCTGTCCTGACCTGATAAAATCAGTGTTAATCTTGGATGGAATATGCTTCAAACAGAACCACGAGAACAACGATATAGAAAATTATCGTATTATACGACGTGTGTACGCTGGCGGACGAAAGAAAGTTGGAATCTAAACGGCAGAAGAAGTAGGATAGTAAGCTACGATTTCAATTATGGCTGATAATTCTTGCGTGAATTTCGTCAACTGGAACTCACACACAAACACAGGAATCCACGGAAGGCGATGAAAGTCCGGCTCATAACGCGATCAGACACACGTGAAACGAGACTTTGGCTAACTCGTGGCTACCAGGTAGCGAGGGGCTTCCATCGGACAGCAATTTGCGGCGATTTGGAAAACCGTAGCTTCGGAAAATGGAATCGTTGGAAAAAGAGGCGCAGAGTCCCGACCGAGTCGAAAATTGGGAATTTCCAGCGCACATGCGCGTCACGCGGTTGCAGTCGCCCGCAGGAAGTGCAGCAGGATGCATGCACCGGCGACCTTATTATCCTCTCTGTCTGCCTTGTGCCGCGCGCGAACGCCCGTCGAAATGAAGTCAAACTCGGGCTGTTTGCGCTACGGTTCGGAAAATTTCAGCGATCGTGAACGTTATGACGGCCGAGACTCGGTTCAACGTTGCTCGCCACCGCCAACGATAGAAATCCGCGACGTCCTCGTGCAGAGCTCGTTAGAGTCCGGCCGCAGTTAAAAACGCGTGTAATTCGTCTGATGTAATTTGTATTTATAGCGTCTGATTAATCGACGAATTATATTCTAATTGATCTAGGCAGCTTGGACAGCAACGTGGTGTTGCCAGAATTAAATGGAATTAAATGTGGCCATTTTCAGAGTAAAAATTGTAGGAAAATCTTGTACTTTCGGTAGATGTAATCGACGAGGGATACGATCGTCCGAGTACTCCGCCCGAGAGAATCCGAATAAAAATGTGAAACCGAAAGAATTCAATTATCGAGCAATTCATTAGCGGTTAGAAAAGGATAAAATTAAGCGGATTGTCACTCTACAGAAATTCATATTGCATAGCCATATTGTTAAGCTAACGAAACGAGTGCATTTCTTTTCTTTTCTTTTCTTTTCTTTTCTTTTCTTTTTTTATTTTTTCTCGTGTGGCGGACATTTCGAAATTATCCCGTGACGCGATGTTTAAACTTTTTATCGTGGAGAAGGTATTCTCCAACGATCGCCGAGTGTTATCAAACATCGCATGGCGGCTAAATATGATGGAAATAAAAGCAAACACGTGATCGCTAGGCCTGTGGAAAAAGATAAAAATGAAAAATAAAAAAAAAAAAAATGGAATTTGGTCGTGGAAGTTGAATCGTGTCCCGGCCGGGACACTCTCGCCGCTCTCAAATTGATTGCAATTGATCGGAGAAGTCCCTTGGTACAACGAATACACGATGGCGAGTACCAGCGAGACCGAAAGTGGGCAGAAGTTCTGAAATTTTCACCTCTCTGCTTTATTTATTTTTTCTTCTCTATTTTATTTTATTTTATTTTCCCCTCTATCTCTTCTCTTTTTTTTCAAAATATTACTTGCCCTCTCTTTCTTATTTATTTTTTATTCTACTTCAGCGTCGGTTTCATTGTCTCCGGCTCCTTCTGATTCGAAAGTTGAGGTTGCCTTGGTCGAAGAAACTTGATATTATTTTGCTTGAAGCCTACCATCCAGTGACTAAAAACGTTAGAAAGGAATTTGCAATTTTTCTCCGCGTATATTTTGTTGAAAAATAATACTGTCGCATTTTCGGATTTTTCTTTTAGTTCTTTAAAATTCTATCAAATAACCTGCATTTTCTTTTTAGAATTTTAGCTGATAAATAGAAATTGCCTTTTTAGGAATATTTTAAGATTACGAATATTAATATCCGTTTCTTTTTTCATTCTTCGCGTTAGGTGTGTCTTGGTAGTTTCTCAATAATAACAATAAGAACGTTTTACCTTATATCTGCATCACAAAACCTGCACCAAAAGTCAGATGGAAATTCCGAGCTAACGTGCGAGCCCATACGACGTCAAAGCATCTTCGAAAACCTGTTCCCGCCGCCTTAACAATTGTACGGTTTGTTTGATATTTTTCTGAAAACCGTGTCGAAGAATAAAATAATTTTCAACGACGATTGGCTATACTTCTATTGATATTAGATACATTCGATGCTTAATAATCAAGAGGATCGTGCGTGACAGAGATTCTCTACACATCCAAATTTTTTCCAACACAGAGAGAAGCTTCGTGAACTCGCTCGCACCACTTCAAGTGCACGCGTACGTGAAAATATCCAAAAATGATGGAGGAAAATTCGCGTGTCCGTTTAGCAACGCGCGTTTAGCTTGCGCGGCCAAAGAAACGCGCGAATCTGCTGCCGTTACGTCTCACAGAACAGGACAGGCTCGTAATATCTTGGAGGTTTTTGCGTTCGAAGAGCCCGTTCCCGACGTTTCTTCCTCCTTTTTACACTTTGTCTCGCCTCGTGCGTTCAAAAGATCGGCAGATCCGCGTCGTTGTAAATCATTCGTCGGAACTATCACGAACGAACAGGTTGAAATAATCCTCGGCAACAACTTCAGTCTTTTATCGGCAGACAAAAAGTATCGTCGAATAATATATCGTTCTACCCTCTGCCGTCTGAAGGGTGATCAACCCCTCGACCCCCTCGCAGATTACGCTCACGACAACTTCAAGTTTTACCATGTCCGATGGTTTACCATGAATAATTCTACCTTGCAGTTAGTTGCGCTTTTCACAGATTGCTCGGCCATCGCCGAAACCATCGATACAAGTTAGAAGAAAGTCGCGCGGGTTTATCCGGAAACTTGCTTTCATCGCAACTTATTGCTTCGTTATACGCTTGGCTCTTGTCGTTCGACGATTCGTTAAATCGATAATCGTCGATCTGATACAACGTTCATATCGTTCGGCGAATCGACCGAGTGGGCAAGTCGTACAGGTCGCAGGCTGTTGTTTTCCTATCGAAGAATTGCACAGTAATTTTATTGAAATTTCTATGAGATTTAACTCGGCTGCTAGGAGTACGTGGAATTAACGTTGCACCAGGCATCTTGGAATTTCTGTAGCTAGCTCGCTGCTACGCGAACTGTTTTAACAATTTTACGATCGGCGAGGAAAAGGTCTGACGGGGAAATCTTCAAACTAAATTCGCTGAATCTCGGATCATTGAGAGTTGGTAAGCTTCCGCGTAACTTGGCCCAACTGCGATATCTGTCTGTCGTTGCATCGTAACAAGTAGAATGTTGAACGCTGAGATTGTTATCCCTTCCGCACAGTGTGTGTATCTTTTTCTATTGATGAATTCTAATTTTACACACGTAGAAGTCCACACGGCCACAAACGCGAGGTTGAAATTATTTGGGAAAAGAAGTCGCAGATAGACTGTGTTCTATGTTCTCGTAAAATTTTGTTAATAATCTGTTCACTGGTGGAGAAAGGCCATGAGTATCAGATGGAAATTATTCGAACGAAAATTCACAGTAAAAAGAATAAGTTTTTTTTATTTCAGCTTCTGCTTTATTGTATTAAATTAGAATTGAATTAGGAGAATGAGCTTTGATGGAAATTCTCTGCTTCGCCTGTCGGTATAGTTAAATAACTAGAATTCTACTGTATCAAATTCGAACGCTGTAATTACCTAATTGCTGCTGTATTTCCCGTTTGCTACAGGCCGATAGAAAATAGTTTTATTTTGTAAAGCAACGGGTTGCACACGGAGGACCTACCTCTGTGTTCTATCGAAGCATTTTCGAAAATTCGAATTTTCGGAACTCGAGCCCGTCGCGATTCCATTATGCGATTGCAGTTGCACGTAATGGGAATAGAATTGCTGGCTGGTGCGCCGGCCTTCAGTGAAACGCAGCCGTTCGATGCTTCTTTGTGCTTTAAAGCAACGGTTTGTGTTTCCGCGCGAAAAGAGCTTTCATTGGAACACCATGTGATTATCCGCTTTTGCTACCTGAAAAACCGTGCGTTTCGTGGAAACAACGACTGATCTCGCAACGATATCTATACAAATGATGCAACTATGCCGAACTTTCTGTAATTCTTGATCCTGTATTTTTTTACTTTTAGCTCGTTTTAATCTTAATCACGGATGCATGAATAATTAAAAAGATCTTTGTCACGATTCAACTATGACATTTGGCTAGAAAGTACAGTCTCTTCGAAAGAACGTCTTATTAGCGAACTTACGTGTCCAATTTTTTTTCAGCAAGTTCCACAATTCTTTTGATGAACACGCACATTTTTTTAAATTTCTCTCCGTCTCTCCTAATAATTAATAAAAATAATTGATAAATAAATTCGCTCATTTTTATTCCTATTTTCGTTGATGTGTATATCTCGATGACTGTCGCAACAGTAGTTTCAAAGGACGTAAAGATACGCGCGCTCGAAGTTACAAAGAATTGCGATGAATAACTTGAAATATTGAAATAACGAAGGTGTTTTTTTTTCTTTTTGCAAAATGTAAATGAATTATTTTTATAATTATATAATACGATATTTGATCATTACACAACAGAATATTTAATTTTGGAGAGATAAGAGCAGCTATATCGATGCTGTAATTACGAAATATTATAGTTAGGGTTACTATTATGTTCGAATATTATAGTAAGATATTATAGTAAGGAAAATGTAGGTAAGAAAACATGCAGGTGACACCTTTTCCAAGACGAATATATTAATGCCACAGAAAGACATGTAAATTTATTCCTCAGAAAAATAATATACACGTGCATTTTCTTTCCCCATTCATCTTGAAGATTAAACATTCGCCAAAGGATTTTACATGGGAATTCGCTCGGCGATATTTCCTGACGATATCTATTTAAAAATCCTAAAAATCCTAAGAATTATAAACAAAATTTACAGTTTACAAAAAGCACAAACGTATCATAAATAAAATACAAATCCAAAATAGACACATTGGGTACATAAAGTAGCAAACAATTGCTCTTGAGCTAAAGAAAAATGAAAAATCTGTGCATCTTCATAGCTGAGCATCCCTCGGCAGACGAAAATCCTAAAAATTATAAAAAATTTACAGTTTACAAAAAGCACAAACGTATCATAAATAAAATACAAATCCAAAATAGACACATTGGGTACATAAAGTAGCAAACAATTGCGCTTGAGCTAAAGAAAAATGAAAAATCTGTGCATCTTCATAGCTGAGCATCCCTCGGCAGACGAAAATCCTAAAAATTATAAAAAATTTACAGTTTACAAATGCGCAAACGTATCATAAATAAAATACAAATCCAAAATAGACACATTGGGTACATAAAGTAGCAAACAATTGCGCTTGAGCTAAAGAAAAATGAAAAATCTGTGCATCTTCGTAGCTGAGCATCCCTCGGCAGACGAAAATCCTAGAAATCCTAAAAATTATAACAAAAATTTACAGTTTGCAAATGCGCAAACGTATCATAAATAAAATACAAATCCAAAATAGACAGGTTTGGTACATAAGGCACCAAACAATTGCTCTTGAGCTAAAGAAAAATGAAAAATCTGTGCATCTTCATAGCTGAGCATCCTTTGGCAGACGAAAATCCTAAAAATTATAAAAAATTTACAATTTACAAAAAGCACAAACGTATCATAAATAAAATACAAATCCAAAATAGACACATTGGGTACATAAAGTAGCAAACAATTGCGCTTGNAGCTAAAGAAAAATGAAAAATCTGTGCATCTTCATAGCTGAGCATCCCTCGGCAGACGAAAATCCTAAAAATTATAAAAAATTTACAATTTACAAAAAGCACAAACGTATCATAAATAAAATACAAATCCAAAATAGACACATTGGGTACATAAAGTAGCAAACAATTGCGCTTGAGCTAAAGAAAAATGAAAAATCTGTGCATCTTCATAGCTGAGCATCCCTCGGCAGACGAAAATCCTAAAAATTATAAAAAATTTACAGTTTACAAAAAGCACAAACGTATCATAAATAAAATACAAATCCAAAATAGACAGGTTTGGTACATAAGGCACCAAACAATTGCTCTTGAGCTAAAGAAAAATGAAAAATCTGTGCATCTTCGTAGCTGAGCATCCCTCGGCAGACGAAAATCCTAGAAATCCTAAAAATTATAACAAAAATTTACAGTTTGCAAATGCGCAAACGTATCATAAATAAAATACAAATCCAAAATAGACAGGTTTGGTACATAAGGCACCAAACAATTGCTCTTGAGCTAAAGAAAAATGAAAAATCTGTGCATCTTCATAGCTGAGCATCCCTCGGCAGACGAAAATCCTAAAAATTATAAAAAATTTACAGTTTACAAATGCGCAAACGTATCATAAATAAAATACAAATCCAAAATAGACAGGTTTGGTACTTAAGGCACCAAACAATTGCTCTTGAGCTAAAGAAAAATGAAAAATCTGTGCATCTTCATAGCTGAGCATCCCTCGGCAGACGAAAATGCTGAAAATTTGATAAACCATAGAAACAAGACTTTCGGCGAATAAAAATTTACCTTGCAAGTTCCCTTGACAATTAAACGTAACAGCCACGCTAATTCTTCTAATTCTGATTACCGTATATCGTGGTATGTATAGTATAACAAGGCATATAAATTAAACGTGCACACACGTATCGGCGAACGTGTAATTGCATTTACATGCAACGCACCAAAATGGATCCGCGAGCACACACGCACACGTGTACATACAGCCACACGCGATTCACAGAATAATGTGTGTATGTAGATGCACATCTGTAGATTGATAGGCACGTATATACCCGTAGATATGTACATTTACGTAATCGGATCCACGTACATGCGATTTGGTGGAGCAAACGTGTGTACACAATGCGACATTGCGGTAATGCACAGCCGTTCCTTAACTTTACGTCGTCGTCGAACGCTTTTCCAACGATTCCTCGCGTTACACGGACACGGTGATGATCCCTTGATCGCTTCGATGATATTTAAGCCCGTTCGCAAGTATTTTCACACTCGTCGGTCTCGTGAAAAACGTGACAACCGAGGAAGAAGCGTGGCAGCTGGGAAAATTGGAATATTCTGATCTTTCGTTGAAAAATATTCTTCCAATAAGAATATCGTAGCGTTGAATTTAAGAAGACGCTGTAAGTGCCACGATCGAGAAACGTTGATCTTTGGAAAATATTCTACGTACAGATAAGAAAATATCGTAGTAAGAAAGATGATGGGACGCCGATAAAATTCATTGTCTTTTGGGTTTCGTTTATGCCATTTGTCGAAACAGATGGAACAAACTAACAACGCAGCTTCCTTTGCAAGTAAAAGGTAGCACACGCGGTCTTTGCGACGAAACTTTGCTTGTCGCTTTTTCATCAATTTGAACTACGTCGATGCGTAGGTTTCCTTTTTCTTGAGAAATTTATCTCTCCGCGCTTACGGTGTTCTCTTCGATCAGAGCGCGGATTTTTATAGAAATTCGTGTCGTTGACGATGTAATTAAAAAAGGGGAACCTCGGTGGAAAATTTATTTTAAAAAATGCTTATGTTTTATATATTTTATATATTTCTCGATACTGTTGTTTGCCGTGCATGAAATTTTCTACACACGCGGTCTAGCGATAATTAGGAAAGGATTAGTCGGTAAGAACTTTCGTTATTTTGTTCGTATTTGTTACGTTTAATCGTCGCCTCTGTATTCTTAGCATGGCTCGCAGTTTCCATTGATTTTATTATTCCGAATGATTCCATTACAATGGGACCAGAGGAGAAACGTAACAATAAGTCACGCCTACTGCCTTTCGCTTTTCTTAGCAAATAATTGCGTAGGATCGTTTAAAAAATCGGTCGCCACATTCAAGAAAATTCTATTAAATAATACATATTTGTTGCATTGTTTCTTTCAATGATTCTCTCTCGAGCATTATTCTTCCCAACAATGACCACCTACGAGTAGATTTTCCTCGAAATGCTTGGAATCATTAAAGCAAAAGTTTCCCCGTAATTGAAGGAATTTTATAGAATAAATAAATTCCAGTCGAGATTCATTTAGATAAAAAGATTCGCAAGATTGTGAAAATATTGCTCGTCACTTCGACTCATTGTTCTTTTAGAAAGAAATCGTCTTCGAATTAGCCGGAACGTCATTAGAAGAAATGTCCAATTTTTCTTGAAAAATAATATCGTCACATTTCCGGATTTTCCTTTCCTTTTTTCAAATTCTATCGAGTAACCTGCATCTTCTTTCAATGCTCTTCCCCCGGATCCTTTCAACAAGGAACTCGAGTAAGTTGATTTTGCATAAATATCTTCGAATCAGTCGTTAAAAAATCCCCTGCAAATTTCAAGTAATTTCAAATTTTTAAAAGACCATAGCTCGTATATAAGAAAATACTCTATATAAGCAATATATAGTACGTAATAATATCTGTAACGTAATTAAACATATACTAATTATACAATACAATTGTATAGACTCGTAATACAACGTGCGTATATACGTTACGCTGAAGAAGGATGCATCAAAAGCTCACAAGGTTCGAATAAAATATTTCCCATCGCTTAAATTTATTTCTCTAAATTTCTCGAAGGAAAAATCGTTCGTACGGCGAATTAGGCCTCTCGCGCGATAATTGGCGATATGCGACCGCCATTGGCGTGTGCCAGCAGAGCTTTCAATAAGTCCACGCGCGCATTCTATCGCGGGTACACGTGTATAAAAAGCGTACATTTAACACAATAGATGTATTCATAAATTTGAGAGTAAAATGGCTGTGCATTCTAAATACATGAACGCACAGGTGAATGCATGAGAACGTGCATGACCGTGGTTGCACGTACGATTTTACAGTTAGAATATATTGTACAGGATAATTCATTCGCCGATAGCGCTTTCGGGATAGCGGTTCCCCGAGCTTTGCCCATTGTACTTGGTGTCATTGATTTTTGTCTTCTTTATCTTGATAAAATGTCACGGCTATCATCAGGCCTTAAACTTTCGTCGGGGCTTGCGAATCGTCGATGATTAATCAGATTTCACTTTGACTTATTCTACCAACGAATAAATTCATTTCCTTTATGTCGTCGTATGCGAAAACCGCGAGTTGGGCATAGCATTTTTGTTGCCAGTAGCTTTAAAGATTTTCTCTTCGGCTCAGACTGTCGACTGTCGAAATTGAACGCATCTATAGTCTTGGACTTACTGTAGCCTAAGCGACTGTAGCCTTTGTTCTATCCTGAGAACGAGAAAATGAAGTTTCTCTTATCTCGTTACGTGCCAGATCTAAACTGTCCGTAGCATTTTTCTTCCCAGTCGAAGAATTTTCTATTCGCTGGATTTTTTGCATTCGCATAATCGATAAAGCGAAACGACCGAACACGTTGCTACGCGTGTCTTCGTGGACTGTGGAACTGAAGGGAAGTAAAAATGAAACATCTGACTCGAGTGTGGTGGACGCTGCTTGTTGCTGAAATTTTGACGAGCTACTTGCAGAATCCACTGACCCGAATAAATTAGTCCGTGTTTGTTTATTTACCAACTGTTTCCAAATGATACGACTGACGTGTAGAAAAATGACGCTGAGAATCCTTCCGCGGAATGTCAAAGATTCAAAGCGAAAATTCCACGTGAGAATTGTGCAAGAATTATACGCAACTAAGCTAAAACTAATCAACAAGACACGCAGAGAAATCGAAACAGGTTTGAAATCGGTGCGGAAAGCGGCGACGGAAACAATCGCGTCTATTTCATCAGAGAGATTTCGCGCGAGCAATTAAAACAGAAGAGAAAAAGGGGCAAGGTGTTCAAACGTTACTTGCGCCAACCAACAGTCAGGATATCCAGTGGGCGCGCAAAAAAATCACCTAACTCGTCTCCATTCGGTCAAATTGCACAGCTGGAAACACCGTGCGCTACTGCGCGGTAATCCACCCTCTTCGGCCACCCCTTGACCGTGGCCCTTCAAGCCCGTGCAACGTGGCTCCCAAAAAAGCGAAAAATATTCCACCAAGATGAAACTGTAACGCAACCGGAAAACTCAGGACGACTGGTGCACGTGCTATTTTTTCTTTTTTTTTTTTTTTCCTTTTTTCGATACTACTCCCTTTCCCACCCTCTTTCGTTTACCCTCTTTTCGTTCTTACGAAGTAGCTGTATCTTGTCATCAGTGCTCCATACGCATAGCGAGACGTTCTCGGCCTGTGATTTTAGCTGATTTTTAACTGATTTTTCAGTTGGTTCATACTTTTGCTTAAATGTCCCTTCGCTCGAACGGATTAAGCCAACACGCAGCTGTAAAGACTATCGCACGATACTCTAAAAACTAGGAGGAGTATTGGAAAATTGCTCGGGACTTTTTAAAACACAGGAACCGAAGGAAAAGAACTGCGCGTACTTAAGCGACTCGGTATGCAAACGACGTGATTAAAAATTAGGTTGCGGACCGAGGGGGTTAGAGATAATTTCGATGTAAGGAATTTTTAATCTTCGCTGTGACGCTGATTCGTGACGTTAGGACTCTTTCGCGACTATCGTTGGAATAAATAGAAAGAATAGCAATGTTAAAATTACATTCTTAGATCGTCTTGGCGATTATGGTTTTCACCGACAGCAATTTGAACGATCGCGATAAAAGCGATAACAATTGGAAAAATAATTTTGACAATGCCAGTGATAAGAAAGCGGGAAGCAGCTCGGAACAAACAGCTGGAAGACTCTTAAGATGCGCGTCGAACTGAAACTGTCTCGTTCAACGAACATCATCGAACAACTTTCCTCTTTGGAATAAAGTTCGTTTCAGCGAACTCGCGGTATATCGTTCGACTTCCCCTGATCGAAAGGATTAATCCTGGCCACGTTGATTAGAACGTAAACGACAGATAATAATCGCGCGGGTGGTAGCTAGGCTTTCAAGTGCGCCGCGAGGTTCGCTCGGTTGTAATTTCGTGTTTGATAAAAAACGAGCTTGTTTATTTAAATTTTCGTTTTCGTTGGGCGTATACGCCACCACCGATTACCATTATCAACCGGGCGTGTTAAGCGCGCTCGTATCCTCCAGGATTGCGGTGATGCACGAGCCGCGTCGCTTTTAAATATCGCGCGTTTAAATATTCCGAACTGGTAAGATTTAAAAAGCTTATATATCACTGGCGCGCGTTTTAACCGCATTAATTCTCGCCGTTTACCATTCGCATTTTACGCAATTACACGCGTCCATAAACTATCACCCTTTCCAGAAATATGATCCTAAAGATATAGTTATTTCTACTTTGCTATCTTCCGCTTAATCGATTCGAACATTGTTTCCCAATTAATGGAATAAATTTGAACGCCGACTCATCGTGACGTTGTTAAAAATTCGTACGATGTCAGGCGGTTAATTTATTGTAGGGATTGTTGGTTAAAAGTTATTGGCAACCGGAAATGTATTTTTAGTTTGGGCTTTTGTTTTTTTATTTTTATTTATTTTTCTCTTTTTTTTTTTTTTTGTTGTTGTTGTTGTCGTATTTCCTAAAATCAAATGTGTTCTCCTTTAAAATAACGCGCATGTAATAGAAGTTGTTCTATAAACAGCGGCAGCAGGTTTTGAAAACAGTTTTCCAAGAGAATTGGAAGAGACTCGTCGAATCTAGGAAAATTAATTTCACCAAAGATGATACAAGTTCGTTGGCAATTTTCAATCGTGTCAGCTCGATTTTTCCAATTCATTTTCCGTTATCCAATGTATTATCAGTTACCGTGCCAATAACCAAATATTTTCCTCCGCAGAAAGTTAATTCAGAAAATTCCGATTAATCGTATGAAAGGAAATTCTGAAAGATGGAAGGGAGGGAAGAAAAATCCAACGACTAAATACACTTTGCTCCATTCGAATGCGAAATGTCATCCAAGAGGGAAGAATCCTCGTGGACGGTATAAAAAGAGATTTCCACAATAAAAAAAGGAGGAAAGAGAGCTTCGATAACTAAACACAATTTCCTCCAGCCGCAAACAGAAAATATCAACCATCTCATAAAAAAGAATTCTCATCGACCCCATAAAGAAAGATTTTCGGAAAAAAGGGAAGGAGGAAGAAAGGTTCGATAGGGAAAGCACGCTCTTCTCAGCTGAAACACAAAAAATCAACTATCCGATAAAAAAGTATGAAAAAAGATTTTCCACGCAAGACAACGAAGAAGGGATGGAAAATCCAATAATTAATCAAACACGAAAAATCATCTAATAAAAAGGAATCCTCGTGGAACATATGAAAAAAAAAAGATTTAAAAAAGAAGAGAAGGGAAGAGAAGAAAGCTGCAATAACGAAACGCGTGTAAAGGAAGATTTAAAAAGAGAAAGACAGGAAGAAAAATCCAATAATTAATCAAACACGCGTTCCTCCAGCCGAACGCAAAATATCAACGATCTGAGCGAAAGAGAATCCTCGTCGGTCATATAAAGAAAGACTTGCGAAAAGGCGAAGAAAGAAAATTCCAATAACGAAACGCACTTTCCTCTCCACCTAAACACACAAAAAAATCAGCTAATTAATAAAAGAGAATCCTCGTCGATGGAATAAAGAAGGGTTTTGAAAAAAAAAAAGAGTGGAACAAGGAAAGGAAGGTCCAATAATCAATCAAAAAACCATATTTCCACTGGCCGACATACAAAGAGATCACCTGAATAATACAGAAGATTGTTGGTCGTGCCTGTGAAAAAAATATTAAAAAGGAAAGAAAGAAAGAAAGGGAAGGAAGAGAGTGTCAATAACCAGACGCACTTTCCAGCACAGAAAATCACCGATCTAACAAGGAATGCTCATGGCGCACGTGAAAAAGATTTTCAAAAAGAGGAAGAGAGATACGCAGTTGTACTTGGATGTCCATCAGGCGGTGTGCGTCCTTCGCCGACGAAGACGAAGCCGGCCACGCGCTTCATCTTGAGATTCGCCCCGTGACTAGGGGTTGGTGCGAGGGAGACACCCTCGTTCTCGTGCGACGAGGGTGGAAAAACTCATATCCCCTAATGAAGTAAAACGGAACGTGTCTGTGTACGTGGACTCGACAAAGAGCGAGAGTGAGAGAGGGTGAGCACCGGAGAGGACGAAAGAACGGAAGGAAAGAAGGAGGAAGGTGAAGCAGGAGAAAGGAAGAGAGCAGTTTCGCAAGTGAGCGCGACAAGGACGACCATATGGAAATTCGCGCGCATAAAACAGAGAAAAGTAAAATAGGGAAGAATAGACACGGCTATATTGGACGTGTGTGTGTGTGTATGTACGCGCGCGTTTGTGCGTATGCGTGAAACAGAGGGGAAAGTAGAGACGAGCGTATTGCAAACTCGAGCGTATAAAACAGAGAGAAAAGCGAGCAGAAAAATAGAGACGACCATATTGCCAGCTTGTGTGTTTAAGACAAAGACAGATTGACAAAGTGAGTGACAAAGAGCAAGACAGAGACGACCATATGGAAACTTGCGTGTATACAAGAGAGAGGAAAGTAGAGAGGAAGAGAGAAGATAGCAGAGAGCGAGGTGGAGCGACGTACGCGGGAAAAGAAGACGAGGTACACGTGCTTGAAAGAGAGACGCGATACACACTCGACAGTGACGAAGCACCCTTCATTCGGCAGAGCGCAGAAGAGAATCGAAGGAACGAAGCCGATGGTAGAGAGAAAAAAAAGAGGAGGAAACACAGGAACGAGGTTCGGAGCACAGATGATAGCAAAGAAAGAAGAAAGAGAAGAACCGAATGAGACGAGCACCAGCGTGCGCGTGTATGTGCGAATCAAGGATTTTTCCCTGTCCTCCTCTGTTCCCTTTTTCCCTCCGCTATATTTCCGAAATTTCCAACGATCGTGTACCTACAGACACGAGTATTAACGAAAATGGTTACACAGCGAGATTATTCTTTTCGAAAATATAAATATCGCCGACGATTCTATGAAAATTCGAAGGCGGAAGACGGTAAGTTTTTGCAGTAGAAGAAAGTAAGTTTCGACTGGTGGAACTATCGGAATGGCGAAAGCGTGTAGTTTGTAATTTTCCATATTACGTAGGCTCACGATTTTGCGAGCTTTTATCACGTTTTCCAAGAAACATATGCTTGGCAATCGCTTGATTCGCTGGAAGAACGATACAGATACCGAGGAAATTGGCTCGAATAGGGAAAACTTCAAATTTATCAATTAGATTTAATTCAATTCAGTTGAATGTTTCATTTAATTAATATTAAATTAAATGAAAAATTTAGCAAGTTGAACGTTACGTAATATATACGCTGTTAATTATTAACCAAGTAGAATATTAACTACTCAATGGTTTAACAACGAAAATATCTTCTTCTCTTACGATTTCGATCAATAGCCTTCCACTTCTTACGACAAACTAATCTAACAAACTTCCTCGTGCTGTTATGGTTTCCTAATATCGTTTGCGCCTATTGTCCACTACCATAAAAGAGATTTAACGTTCTGTTATTAATTTGGTTTACGACACTCTTCTTATTGATATCGCTACATGTGCCATCGTTATGTGTACGCGTGTTATATCGAATATGCAAATCATCGTCGTCCCGCTGTACTTCTGATTGCGTATAAAAATCCTAAATAGCGCGTGCAGCTTGAAAAAGAATCAGAGATGCCGAGCAAATTGTAGAGTATCTCTATAATTGTAAATCGCACGTAAGATTGGAAAAACCGGGAGAAGAGCGATGTTATAATCGCTAAGTGGATCGATGGTGGTAGAGCATTAGCCGGTCTGATAAATTAACAAGAAACAGCGTAGGACAGCGTCCATTACGAGGTGGATCGATGAACGAAAACGAGGCGAGTTCGGCGTGGATTGAAATTATTCGCTGGTAGCTGCGGCGGAATTATTCCGGCGCGCCGCATAACGTTCCAGAATTCTTCGCTCCTTTGTCCGAAACGACGTCTGAAATCGTAAAACTGCACTCAATTAAAGGGTTAGACCGCTCGTCAAACGTTACTGCCCACTTGCTGCGAGACGTTCGTTCCGTCTGGTCGCGATAACGCTCGTCGCAATAAACCTGGGACCATCGAGCACATGCACACGCAGTCTGTCCATGTGTACGTACAATAAAGCCGCAATATCGTGCTAGTATACGCCAGGTGTAACGCGGTTCTACGTGTCGTAGATAGCGAGCAGAGATAGAGAAGATGATCGCTTTGGTCCCCGTGTATTAACATTTCTAACTGCCGATTTCTTTTAGCGATCCTGTCCGCATCTGTTCGTAGGCGCCTGCTATGAAACCGATGCCAGTCAACAACGGGCCAGATAAATCGAGATTTTCATCTGTTTCGCGTTGCATCGGTTTATATTTCTGCTCGGTCTCAGCCCGGGACCTTCGTACAGCCGAAACTTGGTAGCTGCAACTCCCAACAGAGGAGATCTAAAATCTTCGACTTCCGGAGCTTCGACTTATCGAAATTTCCGAGCGAAAGAGGTTTAAGAGAGAAAAATTCTACGTACAGAAGCTTCGTACAAAGGCTACAAAAGTCTTGTCCCAAAGTGTTGGTATTTTAAACTTCCTTTTAGAGCTCATTCTGCTCGATGTACCAAGTGCAAAAATTAAGGACGACGCGGATGATGGCAATTTGCGTTCGATCGACGAACAACGGTTAGCTTGCGCGGATATGCGCGAGTCTTGCGTCGTCCCGTGTTATTTCAGACACCCGTTACGATTAAAGGAAAGGAGCGAACATCGAACGATAGATTTCTCAGATTTTGCACATTTGGCTGCCTTCACAGGCAGCGTAGCTTCCAGGTGCATCTCGAGTTGCAAAGACGATAGACACGCGTGGGTAAACTTGGATTCGTAGGGGCTTGGCTAGTTTAAAATCGGATCACGAAAGTGACCGGACATGCGGCAAATAATTGCCAACATCGTGACTATCATCGCGATGATTTTCAATTTGCCGTGCGAAGGTCACGAGAAAATAGGGGAAATTCAACTATGTTGCGGAATAATAAACTTTATCGACGATATCGTGTTTAAAAACGCGTTTCTTGAATCGCGTTACGAACATTGAAACTTCGAGTGACAAACGCAAACCCGTAGGTTGTTTTTTCAACGTCGAACGACTAAAATGTGCAACTTGTGGCAAATAGACGAAGAAGAGATACGCGTGAAAAAAATGGACGATTCAAAGGCAAGAAAGAGGCCTTTATTCATATACTTTACGTTTAACTTGGCAAAGTATCCTTTGACTTATAGACGCGACTGTAGTCGCAGGGAAAGAAATGAAATCTCATTTTCCACATAGCGTTGCGGAAGTGAAAAACACTCGTCGACTATCGTTTCTAGTCAAATTTTTAAGGACGAAAGTTTCTTCCTTCGGCTGTGATAAAATTACCATGGTAGAAGAGGCCTGTGTAGCTTTCGTTAAATACGTCAAACATAAAGACGATTACGCTGAATCTCGAATAGAAGATAAAACGCGGACGTTTTGTCTGAGTACGATGTAAAACAACTATCATAAAGCGAACATTCGTTAAAATGAAACGCACGCGTATTCAACCTTCGTTTAACTTAGCCTAATACAGTTGGATCCTCGTGATATTTAATTAGCCGTACAATTTTCATTTGAAGATTCAGGCTGAGATTAAATCAGTCTATTTATTATAATATTTCCGTACACATATCTAATTAAAAAGGAAATCGTTTTATAGCGATTTCCACGAACGAGAAAGCCGAGGAAAATTTTAAACTTGCCTCTTTTCTATCTTTAAATAGCCTGCCACGCTTTTTTCCAGCGCCCGCCACGCGATAACCGTCGAGACGCGTACAATAAACCGCAATAAATGCTGATTTGAGATTACTGGAAATTGTAAATGGACCTCTCGTGTTATCGTAACGCGAGGAACGATTCCAAAGTGAAAATGAATCCACTATGCATAGTAGCCCATCCTGTGACCATAACGCTGTAACATTTAACGTAAGTGAACGTTTCCTTGTATTTTACAAGTTTTGTTAAACCTACTAACTTTCAAGATAATTCCTTTCTTGCCATTCTCTTACGTATCTGTCTTATAGAAATTAATTGGACTGATGTTATTTCTCAATGTTATTTCTACGATTGAAGATAATTCAGAATATCTTCGGTTGTCTTCTTCGTATCTTCTTCATTTTGCACTAAATAATAAGAGCAGTAGCTCGTCCCTGTAAATCTCTCGACTCGAAAAATTCTCAATTTCCTTCTTCGTTGTAATATATTTGTATCTGAGTAATTTTAATTACCAAACGTTCGATAGCTAAATTTGTAGGAAGAAAAATTTCAACGTATTAGTCTTCGTTGGCAGTGGGATATTTTCGCATTTACATTCGTTGCATACATTTTTAACGAAAGATTCATCAACTTTTCGTTACGTGATATTTTAGTCTCACTCTTACTCGTACAACGTTAACTATATGTGCACTTTATTCGTGCTCTGAGCGATTATATACACCGTGGGCATTATGTAAATGGGGACAATCACGATATATGCAATTATTTCCTTTTTAACCCCTGATATTGATCCATTGAGGAGTAAAATTAAATTAATTTGCCTGAGACTTCACCGCGTAATTCGGTCAAAAAATATTTTAGAAAACGCCAGAAACTCTCTCTCCTTGCCTATGTCCTCTCTGCAATTTCTACATTTCAATCATCCACATTTTTCATGTCGATATTCAAATAATCCTGACGTATATTAGCAACTGTCTACTCTGAATCCCGATATTGAGAATGTTAAGAATTTCCATTGAGAATTCCCATTAAGAAAGAACCTGGAATAACTCGAATTAGACGAACTTACCCTAAACTGCATTGGAAAATTCAGCGGACAGATCTTTTTTTTATTTCTTTCCTATAATTTCTGTATTTCGATCGTCGGTTCTTTTCTCTTAATTCGAATATTCATCCGTTAGGGATCGAACAATTTCGACGAGATTCACTTGGCCTAGATATCAGCGTGAAATTCGTTCGAAAAAGATTCCATCGCGTAAACTGTGCGAGCGAAATCGCTCGGATCGTTGTCATGGAACACGGACAACAGTGTTACACTGGAGCGAACCGATCGAGAAAGAGTGTATAAGCTGAATCCATGGAGCGGCTAATAAACGACGTTGTTCATCGATCATCGTGGACGTGGTGCAAAACGGATTTGCAAGGATAAAAAGTGGACGCGCGGGCGGACTATCGGCGGAAAAAACGAGCGGCTCGCGTGGCTGCACCGAATTTTCCCCTGAAAAGAGACACGTCGAAGTGACAGGTGCCACGAAACACCATCAAGGTCGACCATGACCCTCTCGAGGCGTTTACTTTCGTCCATCGATCGTCACGCCAGTTTCGTGTTTTTGGGACATTGACCGTTCGCAGATATACGCTGGCACACGAAAATATTTGAACGCTGGGCGCAGAAAATCTTTATGGATATGATGCTGTACGTGCTTTATGACGTAATTGCGATCAAATCGGTCGTATGGTGAAACATTTTCACGTGACACGCGACCATCGCGATTACCGTAGTAAACTTGCAAACTAATCTGAAACTGTGTATTAGAAATCAAGAAAATAATTCGGTGGAAATTTGCTGTACAGCAATGTGATCCAACAACGTTGGACGAACAATTAGTAATAAAAATGAACGAATATAGCCGATAATTGATTTTGCAAGTAGCTTGCTGATCTTTTCGGAATGTACGCGAGCAATAAGTACTTTGCAGTTTCTGTACAAACGTCCAGAACGCGTTTCACGTTCTACCAACGTGGTTTCGAAAAAATAAAAAGGAATCCTTAGAAACACACGCGATGATCGTATATATATATTTGATTAAAAAAATACATCGAAACAGCATTGTGGTGTTTCTTCGCACGCTTTATAGGCCGTTGGGATGTTATCAGACTGCGTATCATAACCGAAAACATAAAGATACTACTGCTATTATTTTATTAAAAAACGCGTACGCAATTTTTGTTTCATATACGTGCCTTAAATACTCCACGGTGATAATACACGAGGATATATCCTAATGATCCTCTTTTTGCACATTTTATAGATTGCTGGAGTATCATTAAACCGTGTATTATAACGGAGAACATTGAGACTAGTGGTGCTACGAATATTTCATTATCTTACGAGAGACTGTACGCGTAACTTTTATTTCATATATTTATTTATTTATTTATTTATATATACGCGTTCCTTAAATACTCTATAAACAAATTCACGGCGGTAATTTACGCTTCACGGCGTACGTGTAATCTTTCTAAAGCCGAATGATTAACTTAAACGTATGACATAGCCGCACGTTTCTTCGGGCGATTAAAAACACAGGAGAAATGGTGGCGGCAAGGGGAATCCGAGTCCATGGAACGTGGAAAAATCCGCGAAGATTAACAGGGGTGGAAAGTCGGTGGGTAATCGCGGCGGTAATTGAAATAAAGCTTCTGTTATCTGAACGAGGCGAAACGTTCTCGATGTGTTATTAATGCGCGACGTTTGCGCTGCGCTCACGCGGTTTCCACCCGCATTATTTATTACCAGGAATATTAATTTCCACTGGACGCCGCTGCATCGCCACCGATTAATCGATAACGTTCAATAATACTAGCTGCCACGCGTAAGTCCTGCCGATTCTTTCAAATCGTCGCGCCAGCTCCCATTCGTTTCTCCTTCGACCGCTTCTTCCTTTTCTTTTTTCTTTTTCTTTTTTTTGCCAATCGTTGCTTGGAGATTGAAAATTCTTATCTTTATGCAGATTTTGTTAATTTCTTTGCACGTCGGAGATCGATAGAAAATAATTAAAACTCGCAGACCTTCCTTTTCTTCTCACCGAGCTTTATGGAGCTTTTAGATTACGATTTTTCGACCACGCTGTATCGTTGCGTTCGCGATTTTCTAATTTTGTTGAAATAGAGTTGCAAATTGAGAATGAAACGTTGCCTCGTGTCAGATTGATCGAATGAAACTTCCAAATCGGAAATTGTTCCCGACGTCGTGCTATTTGTTCTTTAATTCTCATAATTCTTTCGTCTGTCTTTCGAAACATCTTTCACGAAACACCATGTATATTCGCTCTTCGTCAATCAGTGTTACGGTATTGAAAGTTTCTTAATTTCTCTGCACGTACATATCAGTAGGAGATGATTGAAATTTATCGATTTTTCTGTCACAGTTCCAGCAACGCCATATTATCGCGTTTCAATTTTTTTTCATTCACAATGCAATATTATTTTACGTCAGATTAATCGAATAAAATTTCGAACTCATGCACCTGACATCGTGGAATTGTTCGATAATCGTATCGTTGATTTTTAAGGATAAGAAACTTTATGCAAATGCTGTCTTTCGGTTGAAATTTATTTACAAACTTAAATACGCATGTTAACAATATCCGATACAAGTACGTTTCGCGTAATACGTCTGTTGACTAAATTGCTTCGCCGTATCGTTTGTATAATTTTCTAATTTATTTATCGTAATTATAAAATATGTGAAGAAATAATCGAATAGAATTCAGTACAATAAAATTGCCAAATCTTTTACGTAACGCGGAACTCTAAATCTACCTTTAAAACGAATAATTTTACGATCAACGATTTTAATAAATGGAAAACCTTTGCGCAAAGACGAATTTCTGTATTAGAAACGTAAGTTCAATTTTCTCCAGCGGATCAAATTTCCTCTCGATTTCAAAAATAGAATAAATCACGATTATTATCACGTTATACTATAACGTCGTAAAAATTGGATCGTCGTGAAATAAAGATTCGAGACGTATTTGATCGTATTCTTCGATGCAAGAAGAATTCTCGAGATAGTTAGCTATTTGTTAAACGTATAAATAAATTTATTATTCCTTTCATCGCCACGATTTTTCAAATCGACAAGGCTGCGATCAATTTTTCCGATCAATTAAAATCGATCGCTTTTCCTTGAGAGCCACGTCGTATTCGCGAGCCATGTTTCTTCGTTTAATATGAATATTAAATAAATAAAAAAAGAAATGAAAAATGTGAACAAACAACGTAATTCGTTATATCTTTTTATTTCACGCAAGAAAGGTCCGACGAACTTTCGCTAATTATATTATATAATTCTCGTTATAAAAATTGCAGTAATGAACTTACAAAGAGAAGAAAAATTCGATCTTTACGCATTACGCTACGTCATGTTTTATTTAAATAATGCGATATATTTGTCATGTTACACGAGCGCAACATTAAAATTTTATTACACAAAACGTATGCAAGGAATTTCACAATCAGACGCAAACTTGTAGCAAACTTGAAGGTGAAAAGATGCACAAAGTGCACGTAATATGCGAACAAACGTAAATATAAAACATATGAAGCTACAGTATTTTCTCTAACATCTAACGGGTGAAACAATCTTCCACCTAAGTTTTCCACCTTCTGAATTACATTCATAGAAAAATATGAATTTTCATAGATATCCTGTCAGTCTATTCGCCGTAATAATCATCTTTCTCGAGACTTACTCCGCTCGTGGAATATCTTCTAAGAGTCGGATGTATTTCACGAAATTGAGCGTGGCGAAGCTGGAAAAATCGCGTTAAAAGATCGACCAGCGGGCGAAAAGAAACAGCGAATGTGCAGGATGCGGTCCATTTATCAGACATTTTCGATGCGATATTAAGCCGATGGCAAATGTTTGCGTAACGTGGCGCGTGCGCCGACGTGATTCCTGTCAACTGTAATTTATCCATAGTCCGCGGAATAATTTCGGCCGCGGCGGCTGAATTATGAAATTACCGCCCCCGGGGGCGGTTGCGCGCGCTCTCTCGGCTCGCGAATTTCGCGCACAGTGCGACAAAAGCCGACAGAATCGTCTCCTTCGATCTTGATCTTCGCCGTGAAAGCTGAGCGCCCTCGTCAAGAACAGTCGTCAGCTGGTTAAACGTGGGGAATTTCAAAGCGATGACTCGTAGCAATTTTAATTTCCACTCGGAAAATTCCCCTCTTTGCTGGAGGAGCGATTTTTTAAAAAAAAACGAGGCAAATCTCGCTGCAAGTTTGATCGTCCCGCGTGAAGAAGCCATTGTATCGCATTGCTGTACGATCTTCTTCAGCCACACTGTTGTTTATCTTTTTAGTGAAATCCATTCGTAATGGCGACTCGGTCGTACAGTGGATTTCCCACAACGCTTGTACCAAGAAAATTTTAGCAGTTGCACGAAACCCGCTCTCTTTACCGAGTGTCAGCGCGATACTCGACGAAACGAAACGGAGGAAAAATGATTTTTGTATGAGTCTTAGGAAGAAATGAGAAGATCGTTCTCTCGGCATCGCTGCTGTTGGCCCGCACGTCGCCGCGTGTGGTTGGACAAAGAAATAAACGTCGGAAATACCTCAGCCGAGCCAGGGAGCAGGAAAAACGATAACAAAGATTTGATAAACAGAATTTTACTCGCGCTAGATCCAATTTTGAAGCAGGCTGCCTATTATGCTACATCTTTGTCGCTCAGACTCCTCGTTCGATCACTGCGTTGCTTAAATAAAACAAGAACACGTAGAGGATGGAAAATTTGTCGTTTTTCTCGATGGGAAAAGAGGCAGCGAGGAAAAGGAATATTTTAATATTTATTAAAAGAGTTGAGAGATGTTTGCGGATGTTGGAGCAACAGAATTTTATTCGTCGATTCAGGAAAGGGTTAATTAAAGGAAGAAACGGTTCGCATCGTAGAAAAATGAAGAACTCGAAGCGCAGCAATAATTACGCGTTTTACCGAAAGAATCTGACGAGAGAATCCTTTGAATAATTTTTGGCAACTCGATAGAAAGAAATCCGAGAGATTCGCTGCTGCTACTTTGGCAGAGGCTCTGGGAGAAGTCAATTCTTCGAAGGAGAATTCCTCCGCATTCTGATAATTTGATAACAGACGAATTATCTTGGCAGTTTAGAAGCCTGTTCTCTGGCTATTCCATAAAAATTCGTCGTCTCTGTGAAAAACTGTGGCAAAGACGAACGTCTGAAACATTCATATCGCCCTCGGTAAGCTAAAGGAAGCAGGATACGTACGCATACACACGTACAGGGGACTTTGTCCCGTAACAATTGCAAAGAGTGCATCGTTCGTGTGACAACTTTAGAAAGAAGAAATTCGCTGACTTTCTGTCATCTGTCAGGGGGAGCAACTTGCTCCTGAAAATCTACTGTCTCTGTAAGGATTTTTAAGGGGGAAAAAAAATTGCCAAACATTCGTCACGCTGGCAATCGCAAAAGGGGGATGAGAATTTCTAAATAGCTGTATTAAAGAGTTGTAAAACAAGGCGAACTTCACGTAGCTGGAATACGCTGCAGATCGGAGAAACACTTTGAAAACAGCGTGAAATCCGCGAGAATTCAACGGACGATCGTTGGAAAAGATAAAAACGAATCTCTCGATATTCTAAATTCGTTAGGGTTGCCGCGTGATTGAAGGTCTCGAGCGAGGGTGAAATCGCTCGAGATTCCAACGCCTCTAAGCCACTTAACGCAGCCGATTCTGTGTGCATCGATAACAGTATGCACGCACACACGCACCTGCAACCGCGTTCAGACTCTGTGGCCGTTGAAAATGCGGCTGAAGGGCGCCGAGGGTTGATCTTAGTCCCGTTTCCGGTGACCGAATCGGCTTCGATTCGAGGGATGCAATGTTAACAGGTTGTAACATAACGTTGAAAAATTGATAAAATCGAAGCGTGTGATTAAATAAATAAATAAATAAAAAGAGCAGAGTGTGCGTGTGGATGTTGAAACGAACGTCTACGAACTAAAGATGAAACGACTGTTTCCGACAGAGCACACTTCGTAACACAAAACACTTCTTCGCGACGAATATATTCGTCAGAGACAGCTAACTGGGGTGAGCCAAGTCGACGTACAGCAATTGCCATCGTTTCACCGCAACAGGAGCGGAAAAGAAGAAAACAACGATCTACTGTGGCGTTCTTCTCTTTTAATTAACCGACGACACCAGCCACAAGCCTGAAAGGCAAAACTGAAGTCGTCAGAAGTGAAAGCAACCTGCTGCTCGCTTTGAGTCTCGACGAGAAGAGAGCAGAATGGCCAGGGTTACGTTCGACGAAGAAGAGCAAGGGGATCGGAAGCGATGCATCTCTGAACAAATCCGTCGGTCTCGCTGCATTGTCCGCGTCATGGCCATTATACTCGCGGCGGCAGCAGGCTAAATGGCAGTTAGTTTCGAAGCGACGCGACGACGACGGCGCGGTGGCACGCGTGTTTGACGAATTACACGGCTGGACGAGATCGAAAGTAAAGTTCTCTCTCGGCCGCGTCCTCCTCTCTCAGCTGTCGCGGCCGTCCGTTCGATGGCCTGGATTTTTTCACCGGCCGCCGCGTCGCGACGCCCCATTTTTCTTCCGGTCGACAGCTTCCTTCTTGCGCTCGCGTTGCGCAATTCCACCGCGGCGTTTCGTGGAACGCGGTGCCAGTAATTGAGTTATCGACGAGGCTCGAACTCGGCCGAGTTCTTCTTCTTCACTCGCCGGACGATAATTTATTCGACGAACGTACGTTAAGGTAACGTACGCAACAAAGATAGGACGAAGAAAAGGAGTTGCGTGAAGGATACGGTAAATTGGTCCGCGTTTGGAAACTCGCGTCGAAAATGCAGACTCCGACTAATCGATTTTTCGTAATAGAAGAATTTGCATAAAATTGGATGAACGAAAGAAATAGGAACGAATTTGCGCGATTTTAAGTTACATTTGGAAACCGGTCGTTCGACCGGGCCGGGTAAGGTTAGTGTCAAGGTAAAACTCGAGCCTCGAGCAAAGAGCTAAAGCCTGGCGGCTCTGGAGGCTTCGGATTATCAAAATTCCCTGGCAAAGGAGCTTCAGCGAACGAAAATTGTACGCACCGAAGCAATTACACTCGCCTTTCCGGCAAGTTTTCAGACGTCTTACGCGTTATTTTTAACAGATTTCCTGCCGGGACTGTTGCAACTTGGGTTTTGCTCAA
The DNA here is from genome assembly GCF_014825855.1 of Bombus pyrosoma. Classification (NCBI taxonomy): domain Eukaryota; kingdom Metazoa; phylum Arthropoda; class Insecta; order Hymenoptera; family Apidae; genus Bombus; species Bombus pyrosoma. The sequence goes on along the minus strand of NC_057786.1, from coordinate 1,282,236 downwards.
CGTCCATAGGTGAGAAAGTTAAAGAAGCAGCGCGCGACGGCGATTTATTTTCATCCGACGAAAATCTATCAGCTTGCAGGAATATGCACCAGACGATCGCAACTGCTAACAGAAGAGGGACGATATCGAACGACTAATTTCTCGCGTCTTGCGACACGCGGCGTAACTGTAGCTTCGCTTCGAGTTGAACAGCGGCGATAGAAGTTTCACTTGCGGCGGCCTGACCGTTCCAAATTTGAATTACACGGGCGGAACAACGCGTCTGAACATGTGGGGAATAATTGGAATGAAATTAAGTGGAAATAAGTTTAGCAGGCTCCCGCGGCGGAGCCCAAGGAAATGAACAAAATCGTAGTCTTATAGAGGTTCTCGAGTTGCTAAAGTTGACGGTGTACGTCAGTTTGAATTTTGACTCGATCTTTGAAGCTTTTTGATAGCTCCATACAGATATTTCGTGTGATATTTCGAACTAACAGCAACGAATTCTATTTGCCTCGTTGCTGCCTCGGAAACCAAACGAAATAACGCGACGCTGAACGCAACGGAACAACAAAACCGTACGATAGAATCGCGTTCTGTCGATGTGCTCAGCTCGCATTGCCAATATTTTCCTATCGTTGGTTGAGGAAGAGCCGCTGTCTAACGTAAGCTAACAGCGTAACAATGCAAACGACGCATTGCCAAAGATCAAAAGATCAGGAAATTTCACGTTGCGTAAATTGTAAATTCAATGAGCGTGAAGGGGGCCAATTCGTAGTTGAAGGGTATAAATTGGAAAAACGTACGTTCGAAAGATTCAATCGAAGATTGCTATCGCTGGATAGCGTTACGTTTTGCCGGCGTGCTCTTAACTGAATTGTTCTTTTAATAAAATCCAACGAAACCGCGAGATTCAAATGTTTTCGTGCGCACGCTGAAAGCAGAGGGTCGCGCGAATGACGAACGTAATTTTTCGTTTAATAGCACGCGGAAGGCGCGCGGAACTTTAATCTCGCGTGGCTGTCGGGTCAAGTGTCCCATTTTCAGGGTTCGCTCGGGGGTGGAATGAATTACGCGGCGGTGACACGTGTTTATTTAGCCGCGCGGCTCACGTGGGCGGGTAAGATGAATGGTTGCACTCGGATGCGGTTGTCCGCGATCCACTTGCGTAATAAGCGCAGGCCGATTGTTTAAAAGATCGCTGCAACCAAACGACTGGCGATCGATACGCTTTCCTTGAACTTGAACTCCATCGAACTCGAACCTCGAGGCTCAATCGCAGTCTCGATGAGAAATCTAGACAAACGTAGGTGATTTTGCAGCCGGCTGGCAAAAACTAACCGCGTATATACTTGCAATTAGAATTATTTATTGTACGTAGAAATTCAAAATTCAAGACGCCGCATTGCGTTTGGATTTTGCCGGATGCGATCAGGTTTACGACGATGCCGCAGCTCGACTATCGCGCAGAGGTACTTTGACGAGATTGACAGTAACCTTTGCTCAAACGATGAAACAATTCCTGCAGAGGTTTCTGACAAATTCAGTTACCGTGTCAGTTTAAAAAATCGTTCAACGTAGGAGTGCGTTTGGGGAGGAGGCTCTAGTGGTGGCATACAGCTACCAGTTAGCCTAAGGAAAATTCCCGGGAAACGCTCGCTTTTATCGAAATCAATTATCAGAATCGTTGTTCACATCGACCACGATGAACGAACCGTCTCTTCGTATTCTCTTCTATCCGAAAAAAAGGTTCGACAAACATCGTTCCAAGCAACAAACATGTTTTCCTTCGCTGCTCGCTGCTGACAACGTTCCGTGCGAACCGTTCAGGCGTCTCTTCGGCTTATCAATCGACCAGCGACTGTTTATCAGCGTGGGCACCAGCTGCACGCGTCTAGAAATGTCAGTTGCCGGTTAGAGAAAGATTTAGAGAGAAAGAGAGAGAGAGAGAGAGAGAGCGAAATGGAGTGGAAAGGGGAACGCGATAGTTGTTTTCGAACTAGACAACATAGCTGGGCCAGTCACGAGCATAATGAATCTGTTCCAACACGGGACCGTGCAGAGAGTTGCTGGCAACCTATTGCTGCTACCATTGCTGGCCTTCGTGTCCTCGAAAATCGCCCATTGAACGAGCAGACCGCGTTGTTTCACGACAAAACGTGGCTGCTTGGCCCGGCCACTAAATTATTCTGCTGTATTATGTCGCGAATGAACGAAGACCAGCCATTCCGGCTGCAACTGTTCACGTTGCACAGGATGTTTCTTGGATGTACAGCGTGCAGAGCGCCGGTGATATCGGTGTCTTGCCGCGCTTCGATCGTTAAGCGACACACAGTAGCCTGTTGCTTTAATTTCCAGCTGATTGTATCTTGTTCTTTTAATCGTTGAGCGATAGCTGCTGTTTCTGTTTCATTTCGGCCTCACAGGCAAAATATGGACTTGGTTTCACGGCATTTGCTGAAATATTTCAACGTGATATTTGACCAAACTCGCAAATACTCGTGTCTTTCTGCTACTTGGTTTAACTTCTCTTTTAACTTTTTAATCGTCTTTGTTTGCTAATCCTGTTGGCTTTGGCTACTTTCGTCGTCGAGTACGAGCCAGCTAACAATCTGGAAAGTAGCTGTCTGAATAAGGCAACGTGTATTAAACTCTCGTTCTTTTTCTAATCTTGAAAATATTTATTCATCATTTTTACATTCTTCTTGGGATTACATTTATCACGATAATTTATCGCACTTCGTATTATATACAAATTTATATTTCATGGTTCGTTCCGCGAAATTATTTCCGCGCATCGCAAACCATGAAATATAGTGTAGAGCTTGTGGTAAAAAAGGAAAAAAGATATGTTTCATAGTATCGTCACAACTGAGAAATTAATAAAAATTACGCGCGATTAACCGGTAATGAGAAATTAGTGGTAAAATACAGAGATGAATTTAATGTGTTATTTTCGCCGAGGGAAGCTGGCCGTATTGTAATTCTAATGCAGCAGCAGATTGGAGATTGAGTAGGCGAAGTTGCAACTAGATGACTGCCATAACTAATCAGCCGCGGACGTTTTGATTGAAGTGCGAGACGAGGGTTTTAATTACGACTAATAACATGTCTGCAGTATGTTATGAATTTAAAAGACACGAGATACAGCAGATAGGTGCGATATAACGATAATTAAGTATTTATATTTGCAACAAGCATGTTGACAGCAATGTTTCATTACCGATCTATTATTTAATCGATCTAATCTATTATCTGGCGTTATTTTTCAAACCTTTCGACCTTTCTCCTTGCCTTAGCAGCAGACAATTTTTCCTTATTAACGTTTTAACGACCAGACGTGTGAAATAGTTGCATCGCCATATGGAAACCTTAAAAATACGAATAAAACGTAATGTCGTGGAAAATACACCACATGGTATTTAATATCAGCATCGATGCTTGCAGATCGATTTTTTTTTTAGAAAACTTTCATCAAATCGCCTCTGCAATGTTCTAAAAACGTCCTCAGCAACCAGTCAGCTTTCGTAACAGAATAAAATCGTCTTATCGATAGAATGCTAAGCAAGCGAATGTCGATTTCTACAACGAAATGTAAGAAATTGTCCTTCATATTCCAGTCGGAATACTGAAATCTACTTGAAAGTAGTCACTTTCTCCTTTAAATATCAGCTGCCCGCGTGTCTAATTTATAGTCGAACCGGCTAATATAGCCGAATTATTTTTAAAACGAATCGCAGTGGCGTGATAAAAATTGAAGGATCATTTCCCCTGTCACTCTGATTTTTCTACTCGCCTCGCGTACAAATTCTACACATTTTGTTTCGATGATTATTTCACGATCGATCTTCGTTGCGGCATCGTGTACGAATAACATGTTAATCCATCGAATCCATCGGTCTTCCCTCTTCGTCCGATAGAATCCGACATGTTGACGACAATTATTTCGAGCAGTGTATAGTTATGTCTCTTCCTCGGTAAAAGTAATTTTCCTACAGGCGTTGCTGGTGCGAGCAGACAGCGACCAGTCGCACAAAGTATTTGCACTACACAGAAAAAGTACAGAAACGTAGCGTTTTCCAGCGCACAGTCGAGTGTCTCTTTATCATTTTCATAGCAGCAGATTTTTGTAATCACGCGAAAGTACAGCTGAAGCTGATCCAATTAATTAATACGTAAACGTCGTAAGAAATGACGATGTCGCGGATATGTGTGCTTCTGGCAAATAGCAAAGGAACGTCCAAGGCCGGTCATTTCACTGCAACAATAGCAAAATTAACCCTTTGCACTCGTCCGTTGCGAGGGGACGTCGTAAATCTAGCAAGCAGCTCGGATTTCAATTTAATTAATTTTGTGCTGCACGCGGTTCTGTAATTTTCTGCTATACAATCGCAGATTACTGCTGGTTATATAGCGCGAAATTACTCGCTATATAAGCACAGATTACCGCTGATTGTATAGCACAAAATTATCGAATCTCGCATTTTTTCGGCAACACGCGTCACCTCCGAGTTTCTCCCTCGCGCTCTACGAAAAATCGTAACACAAACCGGCTGTGCCGTCTCGTCATCTCGCCAACACCTTGCGCACAGACAGAGTTACGAGATCCGTTTGACATGGAAGGAAAATCAGCCGTCTCCTTTACCTGGTTAATTATTCAACATCAAACACAGAGCCGCAAGGCCGTGGCACGAAACAAAAAAGAAAAAAAAAGAAGAAAGAAAAAGAGAGAGCGAAAAAATGCACGTCGTCGACTGATTAAATACGGCGAACGACATTGAACGAAAGCGATAGTATTGCCCTCCCTTTTATCCCGCTGCGGAGATTTTTATCGAGGCAGCCGCGGGCTTGGCGGCCGTGGAAATCGCACGGTTCCGCGCTCGTGCGTCGCAAATTTTTCCGTTTATGGATTACATTCGTTTTGACAGGACCGCGGGGGACACCGAGCCTGTCCCACGAATCGTTGATCGAGCGGCCATCCCCCAGCGAGACGCGGACGTGTACGAGCGACGAGAAAATGACACGACGAAGAGACCGTCGGCGTGCAACAGGGACAGACGAGGGCATCCGGAATGAGGTGTCCCTTCTGTGTCTACCTGGCGTGGACATAACGCGTACCGTTATTAACACTCGCAACACGACGATGATAACTCGCTCGTATCGTGCGTACGGTATGCTGCGATGTACAGGGTGTCTCATTGCGCACGAACGTCTGACCCGATCGTGGACGTTGCTGATGTATGACAGAGCTGCTGCGAGGAGTCTTCCTCGAAGCATCGTGCAACAGCAGTCGCCACGAAATAAGCGACACACGCGCCTTTGGTTGGATCGGTCGTTGCCTCGTTATGTGTCGGATACGCCCCGTGCTCGGTTTGCGTTTCTTCCCGAACGGGACGAGGAGAAAGGGTCTGCAGGCAAATCATATCCAGCGTCAGGATCGCCAATATTACAGCGAGGAAGCGTTCTATTATATTCTAATCGCCTTCGACTAAACGAACGTCACCGTTCGCTCGACTGCAAAGATTTATGGCTTCTCGGTTTCTCGTTCTCGCCGTGTCAGCGACTGGCAGCTCGCAATTCGAACGGAGAAGAGGCGACAGCCAGTTGCTTGTTTCCAGCGAAACTGGGTTTTTTATCAACCTCGTTAACCGACTGCGTAGGAAGAAGAACGCGTAAGGAGATTGCTCGATTTGATGGAGACGAACGAACGGAATAATCGATGGACCAGAAAGATCTGTCCGTGGAAATACAGCGCGGCCGTGTGCCTTAAACATCGTATCGTTCACAGTGTTACTTTCGTATGATTAGAAAAGTTGATTACGAGGATGAAATTATTGAAGCTCGTTGGAAAATAGAGTGCGAGTGACCGCGATTGCGCCCATCGCTCTATCTCTTGTCGCATTTTACGATAATTAGCTTGCAACGGTTGACGATTATTGGACTGCAAACGAATGGCACGATCATAGGCGAGGCTTGGATCAACAGCTCGCAGTCGCTGTTTCTCGAACTGAGATGTTGAGATGATGAACTGTCGATGGCTCGGGTGCCTGAGAAATCTACAAAGACCAGGTGTAGAGGTTCTTTAACAGGCAGGTTCTTTAACAAAAGAAGATCGTCATCGTCGAAATGCAACGATCTCTGAGGAAACAAAAGTTTGAAATTGTCGCTGAACACCCTGTAGCATACGGACAAATTACATTACACGATATTTATTCGTTTATCGTTCATTTGATATGGCATATTGGAATAGAAATGGCTTCGCAAAAGTATAAATTCACGTAGATATATCGTAAAATATTAGGAAATTCTTGCTGAAGAATTCTCTAACCTTGACAGCAAACTTTCCGCCACTACGATCGTCTGTACGACTTCAATTAATTAGTTTTCCAACGACCCTGCGATCTTTCCTTTATCCAAACTTCTGTATGGCGCACGAATTCCCGTTTGATCCTCTGCGGATGTAACGGCGCAGCGCTGAAACTTTGAAACGGCAACGAAATCAGGTTGCGTTAAACGAGCTGCAGCCTCGTAATACAATGTGCACAAAACATATATACACGCTCACACGTACGTCGTACGCGGCTGATTTTTCCGATAATGTGAGATTTCGCCAATTACGCGGGCCCGGTTGTGCGCATAATTGGTCGCTATGTCAAAAACGTGGATTATTTTTGAGGAATTAATGCGAGAGTACGCCGCCACGGGATAAACGCGTGCAATTCGGCAGCAACAAAGTCGGTTACCGTAACGAGTTATAATTAACGAGGTGATTCTTTCAACTTGCAGCCGTAATAGCTTGAATTAAAATAAAAAAGAACGAGCTGTGCGGGCAATTAGTCGTTCTCGTATTGTGCGTTCGATCCACTCTAACCGTATTATCATTAACGTGGCTCGATCCCTATTTTTTCCGCCCTCCAGATTTTTCTTTTTTTCTCTTTTCCCTTTCACTTTTCGCTTGTTACTCTGGTCGGTTGAACGAAACGACTGGCCGAAATTTATCGTCAATGATACGGAATCGACGTTGTCGCGACTACGATGCTTCTGTGTAGTCACGTTGTATCAGGTTGTCCGAAAAGTTTCTTTCGTTTCATCAGTGAAATAACTAATGCACGACATTTTTTATTTTATATTATTTTACATCTTACACGTGATTTATTTTCTAATTAATTTACGTAATTTAGTAAAATAATATAGGACAAAAGGAAGTTCGTTTCGAACGAAGGAACGTCGTGTACGGATTGAAACAAATCCAATTCTTGGGCCAAATCTTAGGCAGTTGGTCGTTCGTAGATCAATCTTGGACGATATTTTCCAGCAGAAACATAGAGAAATTGTATACCAGCGATGGTTTGTACGGTGAAATGTATCGTGCGTGGAAAACAGGGGAAATAGAAATTATTCTATAGAATTATTAAAAGATGAACCGAAACACGTAGACGAGTAAAACAACAGCCGACTTAGCGAACCTTCTCCGTAATCCCTTGCGTTACGTTATCTGATCACACTCGTAGCACAGATTACTGTCAAGATACGCCAAAGACAGATCGTATTCGTAACAAAGTTTAATCTCAATCCCTACTTCGCATTTGATGTATAACCCTAAGGTTTATCAGCTACAAATCACACGCAAAGACAGTGAATAATCGAGATCGGTTTCTCCTCGACAGCCATTCATAAAGTGCATCAACTTTTTCCCCGCTGAACCGGTGGTGTTCGATCGCGAAAAACGAGACACGTCCGGCCAACAGCGACGGTGGAAAGCAGCGTCAAATGTCGTAGCAAATACGGAATTGCGGTATTTTTAAAAATCTGACAAATGAGTATCTCCGAGACGACTGTAAAATACGTCGCTCGCTCATTTTTGTACCGCACACGTTGCGATTTAGCAGTCGAGCGGACGTTAAATTGTCGTGGCGGGATCGTTCTACCTTGTCGGACAACTTTCGTCTTTTTTTCGTATTTGTTATTATTTTACCATACTTACGTGTGCTTTTTATCGTCGCTGCCATATAATTGCCACGATTATTTATCAGCTGAATGTGGTATTTTTAACTTCGTAAAATTCCCAGCATGGACAAGCCACAGCAGCGATCCAATTATGGAATATTCCATATTTGGATTATTTCCTTTTTACGGTTTTTTTTTTTCATTTATAAGATGCCAGGATATTCCCTTACAAGAGAAGAAAAAATCAAAAAGAAAGAAAGCTATGAGATGAAAAAATAATGGCTCAAGACATACAAATGATTGCAGAGAAGAATATGGGGTAGCTCGACGCAACAAACCACTTTAAGTCCCGAGAACAATCACCTTATTTCGACTTTGTGGGAAAACACAGCCATTTTTTTAATCCCACTCTTCTAAAATATGATTTTATTAACAAAAAGAAATAATACTATCTTTTGTTTGTTTCCTATGAACACATAATACCTTGTGTCGGTATTCTATACTCGGGTACCTATTCCACGTTAAGTGCAATTTCTTCTTAACGCCAGCTCGGTATTAAGACTTGTTCGTGGCGTGGCAAATATAAAAATGGACTTAATTCAATTCAGATCAGTTTTATATTTGCAATGTTTTCAAATAAATCTACGACTGAACAACTACAAAAATTCTTTTTTACTCTGATTGGTCCCGTAAAAGAGACATTCGAAATGCAG